>NC_051442.1:27394707-27414275 GCF_001649575.2 Kryptolebias marmoratus
CCCCCGCCTGTCTGACCAAGAGTTAAGTTCTGCTCCCGCGGCCTACCTTTCGGAGACACCAGTTCTCACATCCGTTCCTGGGCTTCGTTCTGCCGCTACCCTGCAAGGATCGTGTCTCGGTTCTCCCCACACCATCATCCAGGTCAGTGTAACCTTCTCAGTCTGTGGTTACTTCCTGGTTTACGTGAGGATAACAAATCCATCTTGTCTCTTCTCAGTGCGGCGATCAGAGGCCCTCCTGCTACGCTTAGCATTCTCCACGCTGTTCAATAAAGACAAGTTAACTGTCGACTCCTGTGTTTGGGTTGAAATTTCGGGTCCGCAATCCGACTCTTGTCAATATTTTGCACTTCATTTTAAACATCACATAAGCTGGATGCCCTGCTCAGATCCAGTAGCAGCATACACCCACTTCAACCACATGACTAATAAACAGCATCAAAGCTGTGTTGATGCTGAGGTCAAAATATAATGAATAAAGTCAGTGAATCTGCTGAATTGGATGAATTACTGGCTCTGTATGAACCAGCAGGGGATTTCTGGTATTTTTTTATGTCTCTGCTGCACTTCAGCTGTTAATGACATAATAAACTTTTCTCACTCTGGCAAGTCATCTTTAAGATGACACTTCCTCCCACTGGCAAATGTTTTCCTCCATTAAGAAAGACCACAAGTTTTACTGTTTAAAGGAACTCTTTCCTCACCAGAAGTAAGAACAGGGTTGGAGGATCTAAGAGGATTGGTTAAATTTGCGGTGGCTGGTCAAAATTGCAAGTCTTGGTTAAATTTGCATTAATAGCTGCAATATTGTCATTGTAGAGCGATTGTTTTTTATTGGACTCTTCTTTCTGAATTTTTAAAGTTTTGAGCCTTTAGTGGTTTTTAAGTCTTTGGGTTTTAGTGAGCAGTTCAGTGTTCTACAGAAGACTGTCAGGTTTTAGAAAGTTTATTTTTAAGCCTTAAGTTATTTCAAGAGCTTTAAACTCTTTTCCCATTTTAAATGTGAAAACCCTCTTATTTAAAAGCTAAGAATCTGCATTTGAAGTCCATATTTATTATATAACCTGAATATCAAAAAACAAATATATACTAATAAAACTTGTCTAACTTTGATACCACGTTTATATCGAATGTACTTTTTTAAAAGCATGCCTTTAATGGGCTTTCATGTTTTTCCAAAAGATCATATAATGGTCATTATGTCACTCTGTTGCAGAGGAGTTTGATAAAGAAACTGGTCAGGTTCTCAGCGGCATGGACAAACTGCCTCCAGACCTAAAGCAGTATGTGATGGAGGACAACGAGCTGTTTGATAAAGAGATTGAGGAGTGGGACGCCATGCAGGCCCGCAAGGCCCAGCAGGAGAAGCTTTCCCTGGCCACAGCAGCCGTTGCTTCCACTGCAGCATCCAGCACTTCCACAACATCTTCTTCTCCACAACCCATGAGTATTGAGTCCAGTACTCCAGACAATGCAGGTACAGGTCATTCAGAGCAACAGACCAGTCTTGGTAGAATGCTAAACACTAAAAATTAGTTTTTCCCTAGAGATTTAGAAGAAAATGAGAAAAAGAGCTTCAGATATTTGCATTTTAATCTCAGTTTTCAGCATGTGGCTTTATTGAGTTTTAAACAACGTTGAACTACACTGATTGTATAAATTTTAGCTTCATGCTTGTAATTAAGAAACTAAAACTGGAAGTTTTTCTGCTGAATGATAAGTAACATATAGTACAGTTACAAAATAAAATACAAAATAAACTTTCAACAAAATAACTTTTAACACGTAATCACGATACTAAGAATTTCTATGTCAAACTGCTTTGAGAACTTTTTTGATGGGGTTCAATAAAGCTTGTGCTGTTCTGTCTTATTCTGCCGGTTGTTTTACCCTCCTGCAGTACCCCAGCAGGATCCAGAGTACATGGAGCAGCCGTCACCTACCAATGACTTCAAGCACCTGCAGGAGGACACAGAGAGGGCGATCTCCAGGGCTGCTGCTGCTGCTGCTGAACAGGAGGAGAGGAGCCCAGAAGCCTTGTTAAATGCTGTACGTCAAACATGCAGAGACACAGTATACACCACTTATTATGTCACTGTTTTTATGCTCACCAGTTTCAGTATATTTTAGAAATTGGTCTATTTGCTTTGAGTAACTAAAGCTGTTGCATTAATAATTGTTTGAGCAGCGTTTGGTTTTATTGAGCGATATTTTTGACAGCTTCTAAAATGCAATATAAAAATGTCACCAAATAATTAGAGATGCACCGATTCTGTATTTTTTTTTGGCAAGTACTGATTTTCATACAGCTTTGGCCTGCCGATCCCAATTTTGGTTGATTCATATTTCTCTCAAAGAACTATAATTAACAAAATTCAAAACATATTTTCTAAAATTTCTGATAAAGACTAAAATTGTTATTATTTTGCATCAGTCAGTCTAGTCCTGCTGCAGTTTAGTCATTGGGGTCCAGTGTGTGTCCAAGTGTCCAATATGAAAGACAAATTAAACTGCTGAGTTACATACTGACAGAAAAATTTCATACTGCAGCTGAGTGTAATAGTAATAATTATTTGGCTGCAGAAAAATTAGATTTTTAATTGTGAAGTAGAAGGTGAAATGTAATAAAATTAAAACCAAGAACAAAGTGCACTTACATTTTTCACACAGAGAAATAAATCCTAGTTAAATCTGCTGGTTGTAAACAAGTATTTAGTGAAGCAGATAAGATTGTAGTTTTAAAAAGTCTGTTGTGTGGGTAATCTGTAGTTGATTATGATTTAATGCAGACAAGTTGCAGTCAATCTTGATCACTATTTCTATGAATAATGTGCAGTTACTTTCAGTCTTGGCATTTTAACAGAGATGTTTTCACCCTGATTTTTGGTTAAATTGAAAACTCAACTGCATTCATAATAAAGTACGTACATTAAATAGCTTTCTCTAAAAGCATCAGCAGCAGCTGAGCTTTCTCTCCATCACTGCAAATCTACAAATAATATCCTCCAGATTATTAAGCAGAGGGACTGAAACAAATAAAACCCAACAGAAAACTAATTGCAGTACATGCCTTAAAACAACTTAAAACATCACAGGAAAAAATATTTTTTTCCTGCAAGATTTTTATTTAAATGAAACCAAATCTGAGTCCAAAGTAATTTTTGGAAAACAATCTTTGATCTGTTATATTAGCTTATTTATTCATTTTATTCTTGCAGTACACTCGTCACTCTACTGCAACAATCATTAATTAAACATATTCAGTGACGTCACACTATGTAAGAGGGAGGAGACCCTTTGTCATACAAATGGTCTACATCCGTACATCCATTTTCTTTACCAGCTTTTTCTTTCTGGGTCGTGGTGTGTCTGGTCTGTCTCCAGCAGTCACTGTGGGAGAGGCGTGGTACACCATGGACAGGTCACCGGTGCATCACAGGGCCCAAACGGTCTACAGTAAAAAATATTTTCTTTTTTTAGTAAAACAAAGACAAAATGATCACTGTGCTGACATTCCTGATTAGTGTGATTAGCATCTCTAACTTTACCAGTAGCAAGGCCACCTGATTTTTATAACCCCCGTCAAACACAACATATTTTGATACCATCGGATACATATTTTAAAGACAAATCCAACACATTTTGAATTTTTAAATTTGGTCTACTGGTTACCAGTTTATTGTCAAAAAATGATCGTCAGAATCTGTCTAAATTAATACATTTCTTAAAAAGGCAGCAGTAGTAAGTCCTGTGTTTAACTTACTGGATCTTCTGTTCTCACACTGGGCTGAAGCTGAGGAATTGCTCTGCTTGACTGTAAATTTTCAGAATGTTCCTTCTCGGATAACACATGAGCAAAGCAGTTCAAAGTGCCAGCTCCCGCTCAGCTCTTTGCCACTGTCTGTCATTCGCAAAATCAGCTGTAAATCCTCGCAATGCCGGCATCCGTCAAAAGATCGTCAAAGTTTTAGGATTTTTATTATTTTTGATTTTTTACTCATGGATAACAATATTGGTATCAAAATGGAGCTTTTTTCACACCGATTTGTTTAATGTAGGTTATAAAATGTTTCATTTCATCTGAGTTGAGAAATTAATGAATGAATTAGCTTGATCACTGCCTGACCCAGTTAGCTATAGCTCTACTGTGCGTTGTTTATTTAACGGATTAAAAACATATAGAGGATGAATGGGTTGTGAGTGTACAGGTGGCCTTGTTAATAAAATCAGCCTGTGTCAGAAAATAAAACATATTTCAGTTTTAAGTTTTCCAACAGGCTGCCAGCAGTTTGTAATCCAGCAAGTCCCCTGACAGTCAAAGGCTGAAAACTCAAAAGGATAACCTGAACAACTTTTGTAATCCATTCTTCCTGTTGTCTGCTGGAGCCTTGTTGCTCCCAAAGAACAGCAGAGTACCTGTGTGAAAAAACACTCTTCTCTTTTAAAGCCTCTGACTTTATTCCTAAACATCCTATAGACAGTACATGCATCTAACGTCAAGTCTTCTTCACTCAATCAGTAAAAAATGTCCACACAGACAACTGCTGCGGCTTGTATGTGGTGCGTTCACTGACCGTAAAAATACTAGTTTTTGGGTGTTGACTAGCTGATCATTGGTCAAGGCCAATCAAGCAGAAAATTGTCTGGTACCAATCAGAAGCCAATTCCACGGTGCATCTCTATAAATAATAGAGCTTAACACAACTTTTTTCAGTATTTTTTAATCCTGTCAACATTTATCCTTTTTGATTCAACAACACCATCTCAGTTGCCAACACACAGTTAAAAGCAACATTGTCTCAGTTCTGTCAAATCCACAGTTCACTTCCACTGACATGATTATGCAAATTTTGGTCATATTTCCAGAGGCCATGCCTGCTAACATTTGTTTCAAACCTGTAGCTTGTTACAGCAGAGCACTGGAATGAGGTGAAAAGGGGAGAAAGCTCTTTATTTTAATTTCTGAGATACAAAACTCAGTGAAAATATTTTATTCTAACACATTTACAACAGTGCTTTTTGAACTTTGATAAAATGGTTCATTTGTGAGTTCAGTTTTAAAATGTTTAGCAGCATTGTCACAAAAGACCAGGTTTTCTTTTCTGTTTTATGTCAAATGCTTCTTATCCTTCCTTCAGTTCTTCCTGTTTCAGCCACCACTTCTTCTCTACACTCACTCCCCTTTCCCTCCTCCCTTCAGCCTGAGGTGCAGATGAGCACTGTCCCCACCCCACCCTCTGATCAGCTCACAGAGGATGAGGCCCCTGCCCAGCGCACAGTAGAGGTGGCCATTCCTAATGTGGGCACCTTTGTCATTGAGACAGAGGAGGGGGGGTACGATGATGAGGTAGCAGTGGCCACAACAAATCATATTTTCTTTTTGTGCACACAGAAGTTCACATGGCTCTTTACTGGGTTTTTCACACTTGAGGAAATCTGGCACTGTATGGTGTTAATTGATTCCACAAATGGAGTAAGGCTGTAAATATGCAGTGAGACTGACCTCTTTGTTGGCCTTTGAGCAAAACTCTTGGGTGAAAAGACTTGACTTGAGCCGACCTGCATCTTGGCACAATGGCAGGTTGACCTTTTGTAGGAAACTGATCTCTTATTCTTATCAGTCACTGCAAGAAAAAAAGTAGCAGCTCTTACACTGTGTTGATATGAATCAGTCATACAGTAGGTTGCAAAAGTATTCTCTTTGCCTTGACAATCTTTTTGTTTTTTTGCCTCACAATTTGGAAATTAACTGGATTTGTAATTAGATTATATGTAATATTTCTACAAAAATACTTGAGGTACATAGGATTATTGAATTTATAAAGGAAAGAAACTTGTTTTAAATATTTTTAAAAATATTAAATCTGAAAAGTGGTGCATGCATTTATATTTAGCCTCCTAATCAAGCTAGAAAGTGCTTCTACAGAGATGGGAATATCTGTTCATAGCACCAACATAAACTGCACATTGCACAAAGCTGGGCTTCATTTAAAAAATAAAAACAGGAAAAAGACATTGTTTAAAGAAAACAATAAGTAAAATTGTTTATGATTTTAGAGGTGTCACTTCATAGGAAGAAGGCCACAGAATGTTCTGGCTTTTCTGTGAGGAGTTTACATGTTCTCCCCATTCATGCAAGGGTTTTCTCTGGGTACTCCAGTTTCATCCCATAAATCCCAAAACATACATGTTAGGTTAATTGGTAACTGTAAAATTGTCCCTAGGTGTGAGTGAGAGTGTGAATAGTTGTTTGTCTCTGTGTGTCCCTGTGATGGACTGGAGACCTGTCCCAGGTGTCCCCTGCTTCTCACGCTGTGACTGCTGGAGATGGGGATCAGCTGCCCCGCAACCTAGAAAGGAAAAAGCGGGGCACATGTTTGCAATTTTTCTCCAAACATGTGAAAGAAAGTGCTGTGGTCAGTTGAGACTAAAACTGAACTTTCTGACCATTGAGGACTACATCAAATATCTAGAGCCAACCTAAAATCTTTGCTGAGAACACCATCCCTTTAGCGCAGTGTTAGCCAGAAATGAGAAAACTTGGTTTTCAAGCAGGTTGGGGCAGTAGGTAATCTGGGGCCAGTTTTATGTGTAATAACCTGCCCTTTAGTATGTACCTCTTTAGAGACAAAAATCAATTTAATGTCATTTTTCAATTGTGGAACAAGTATGTTAGGGGTAATTAGCAAAGGGCTTTTATTATTGAACATTCTGATTGGGCTTATAGTTTGCAAATACTACTGGACCATTTTTGGATTAACTGAATAACTTTTCTTACATCTAATTGTCTAAAATTAAGGCATTTTAGTCTTTCCTGGTCTGCTGCTTAAAATGGCATAAAATTAAGATTGCAGCTTTACTATAGCACAAGGATATAAAACTGAAATATAAATCAGTAAGCTCTGTAAGTTACATTCACATATAAGAATCCATTATAAAATATATAATGAAATCTTTAAAATTATTCATAATAGTATTAGTTCTTTGTGGCAGCACAATGGGTTAGTGGTTAGCACTGTCACCTCACAGCATGAAGGTCCTGGGTTCAAGCACCAGTTTGGACCTGGGGTCTTTCTGTATGGAGTTTGTATGCTCTACTCGTGTTCGCATGGGTTTTCCCTGGGTACTCTGGTTTCTTACCATAGTCTGCCTTCAGGCCCAGGCCTCCCTTGAAGAAGAGATCTGTGATCTCAATGGGACTTGCTTGGTTGTTATAAGGGTTAATATACTGTTAGGACTGACAGTTAGATGATCATGTGTCTGCTAAGTATTTTTAAGCTTTTTGACCTAGACATTGTGTCAATATTTTAGTCAGTGGTTCAGCAACAGAACAGATTTAGTAAAATATTAAAATTAGAAAAATAAGCCTTTGATTGACTGAATGTCTCACGTTGTTTGACCCAAACAACTATGTGTAGTTCAGATCTGCTCACTCTGAATATTAGAGCCACCTCCCCAGTTTGCCTCTTTCACTCCCTTATTTCACAGTGACTGCTCGTTTGGCTCACTTGAGGTATTTGCAGCACTGTGCCACAACAGAACTGCTTCACCTCACCAAGCTGAGCACATGCAGTTGAGTGTGTCAGTTTAGAAATAATTTTAACTCCTTCTGAGATGAAGGTGAAAGTGGATGTACATGTGACAGACTTCTGAATGAGCTTTGAGTTTACCAAACTGCGAGGACATTATATTAGACACTGCTGCTCTTCTCCCCCCCAGTAAAGCCTGAGGAGCCTGACGGATAGACATTGTATTCGAACTGGAGCTGGAAAACATTTTACTTTTAGATATATTTTCAGTCTCCCAGAATCGCTACTTAACACATATCAGCATGATTTGTACATGAGCGTCATTCTCCCCACTGTGAGCACGCCTCTCTCTCCTGCTCTGAACTCCACTTGAGCAGCAAAGTGCCACTCTCTGCTGCTTCCAGCATTTCAGACACCCTAGAATGAACTCACCACAAACCAAGACATTTTTATTCATCATATGTATTGTGGCCAGTAGCAGATCCCCGTTGTTTCCCTGTTGCATAGAAACCGCATGTTTCCTTTCT
The DNA here is from genome assembly GCF_001649575.2 of Kryptolebias marmoratus. NCBI lineage: Eukaryota > Metazoa > Chordata > Actinopteri > Cyprinodontiformes > Rivulidae > Kryptolebias > Kryptolebias marmoratus. The sequence goes on from NC_051442.1 coordinate 27,402,764, forward strand.
GACTAGTTGTCCTGCCGAGGCTCAGAATTTTTGCTACACATTGGAGAATTTTTTTATAATTATCAGACCCTCCAGGATTTTGCAATGTTGTGATCGCAACTATTAACGCAAAATCAAGCAAACCCCGCAAAATCGCTACGTTTTGCAACTTTGCCCAAAACACAGCAACTTTCCCGCAAATTTAACCCAATATTTATTGTTTCTGAAGTGATTCGCCACAGTTTCTGCAGTCTAGTGTCTTTGTGGGTTTGTGTAGTGTGGAATACAAAATAACCCCAAATAACTCATGAAGAAGACATGACGTCACATCCTGTTAACATCAGAATGCCGGAAGCATGCAGGAGCAGCAACCGAAGCCAAAATGTGTGCTAATGCTTCACATTTGCCCACAAAGATTTCAGCAAAGGGCCGCGCAAAACACCGCAGTGAAGTTAGTTTTAAGTTGGATATTCGCGCTCCGCAGGGTTAGTGGCGTCTAGCTCACGGCTGACCTGAAACAGGAACGCTAATGTCGGCCAGACGTCCCTAAGTGAACCACCGCGCGTGAGAGAAGGGGCCAGCAGAGAACGGCTGGCCGACATTAGCATTCCTGTTTTGGGTCAGCCGTGAGCTAGACGCCGCTAAGTCAGCGGAGCGCGAATATCCAATATCCAACTTAAAGCTAACTTCACTGCGGTCGCAAACCAGTTTCCTACCCAGCTGCATGAGAGTGGAGGGAAGCTGTTTTGCACGTTCTGCAGTGTAATCATCGAACATAAACGCAAGTCATCCATCGATAAACACTTTGTGTCTGCAAAACATGTGAGGAGAGCTGCAGACGAGGGACAATCCAAAAATGGTCATGATTGTCAGTTTATAAGCTATCAAAGTTCTCAAATAAAGCACCTTTTGATAATGTCAATGTTTGTTGGTAATTATCTTACAAAATAAATACGCTGTAATTTTCAAAAATTGTTCCTTCAAAATACATTGTCACGGCTTGCTGGTTAAAACTGTGCTTCAGTGAAGCATGGTGGTGGCAGCATCGAACTGTGGGGATGTTTCTCCATTAGCAGGGCTGAGGAAACCAGTCAAAGTTGAATGGTGCAAATTACAGAAAAACTCTAGAGGGAAACCTGTTTGAGTCTTCCAGACATACGAAACACACCACTTTTCAGTTATAAAACTACAAAACGTTTTCCCCCTACAATTTAACTTCATTAACCTGGAGCATTTTGTGTAGGTTCATAACTTAAAATCAAGTTCAAACTCCAATTAAATTTTATGTTTTAAGGCAACAGAAAGATTATCAAGGTAATGTGAATACTTTAGCTCCTCACTATGTCTACAATATGATACAAGATTAGACACATATGGCACTGATTTTATGCACTTTTCATAGATATGTTACAGATTACCTGATGGGGTTTGGCTTAAGTTTGGCTTCATATCAACATTAGTTGTCAGTCAGTGCTTAAAGTGTTGAATTTACTTTAAAGAGCCAATATTGATGCCTGTCTCTCTGCACTGTTAGCTGTCTGTCTCACAGCTTTCTTAAGAATGACTTGGTGTTTATACATTATCCTTCTGAGGTTTGTGCATTTGGCCATTGAACTCTCTGGCTGGGTTCTTCCTGGTTGTGTCACTCTAACTGATGCATGGACTGCTGGGTAACGTTTGGCATGCCCTAACCAAAGTCATCTCTACTGTAGTGCCTGAGAGGCAGCACAAGTTTACAGTTTGTCACAAGGACCTGTTGTTTTGTTTAACATGGTTCCTTCTTCCTGGGTAGACAATGATGACCCCCAACATGCAGGGTATAATTATGGCCATTGGCAAATCCAGCAGCGTATATGAAAAGAATGGACCAGAGGCAGCCTTTTTTAAGGTACATCTTCTCTTCTTTAACTCTCCTCATTCCACTTTCACTTACTTTATCAAATCATTTCCCTCTCTGTTGTTCTATATTGTAGCTGAAATATAAAGTATATATTGTTAACTGTTATTGTAATTATATATAAAGGAAAGTGGGGCATAAGAGTTGAGTCCTAATACACTGGAAGCTAGTTTCAAAACTAAATATGCCTTAAGAGTTCTCTTAATACAGGAAACCAAAATTTAGTAGTCAAAGAAGAATCGGGCTGTACCATTTTGATCACATATCAACAGAATTTACAGATTTAAATTATTCAAATCTTGTGAAAATTTCATATAAAAATTTGTAACTTTTTGAAAAGTAAGCAATTATGGATGTGAGAATGATGAACCTTTTATCAGTATGGTGGATAATTAAGTTGGTTTTGGAGGCAGAGACGTAACTTGAACAGGAGATAAATTTGGCTGAACTTCAGAAGTTTATAAATAAAGGTAAATAAGAATGAATGTTGAAAAGTTTGGTTTAAATGAACTTTGAGCAAATTTAATTTTGGTATTATGACAAAATAGTAATGAATCTAGGAGAGACTTAAGTTTGCGTAAACAAAAATAACTTTATATCAAAGCCAAACTGTAGGTGAGTTTGGAAGTTCAAAGTTGGAGAAGATAATCAGGCCTGCATCAGAGCAAAAATAATAACTGTCAGCAAATATGTATTTATCAGCCATCCTTTGTCATGAAGCAGTGTTCTGACATGAGTTGCATTGTTGAGGTGGGTTTTTCCTCCTTGGATACGTAGCACACCAAGGCTGAGTTGGAGTTCTTGGAGTAGAGTATTGTGGAACTGGGGGTCAGGTATAGTCCACTGACCCTTCAACTCACTCTCTAGGTAACATGCAGATGTGACCACTGGCAGACAAGCTCAGTTGAAAAGACTGAGTTAAACCATCAGGATGAGGGCGCGGTGACAGTCTTTGATATTTAATTACTATTACTGCTGACTGGAATGTCTCTTCTTGTCTTGACAACCTTATCAGGCTCAATGCAATTGTTAATATGTCTGACTTTATTATTACAGGAAGGATTACAAAGAAAAGTTTTCTGAGGAAAAAAATATGAAGCGACGTAGCATAAATGTCAAGATCAATATGACAAGGTTGACAAAAACTAACAGCAACACGGATGAAGACTCAACAAGGGCTGGACAATATGACCAGAAATTTATATTGGGATATTTTGAAGGGCAAAAAACAAGCACAACGTTCTTGGTGATTATGTTCCAAAAGGTCACAATTTCGAGACATTAGAGAGACATTATTCATTTTAGTCTCTGAATCATGAAAACTTTCTCAGAGTGGAGAAATGTGCCATGGTCTGATTGAGTCTGAGAGAATATGAGTGGTGGCTGCTAATCGGATAGTTGGTGGTTCCAGTCCAGCTTTCCCCCCTCCCACATGCCAAAGTGCCTTTGGGCAAGACACTGAATCCCAAGTTTCCCTCGATCTGCGCATTGGTGTGTGAGTGGGTAAATGTGACTTGTAGTGTAAAAGTGCTTTGAGTGGTCAAAAAGATTAGAAAAGCTCTATATAAATACAGACCAAATGTGTGTGTGCGTGTGTGTGTGTTGATTATTAGTCTTGTGTCCTGAAAGATGTCTGTTCGAAAGAGCATTTGAAACTAAGTTATGGCCCAGTTTTTGGTAGGAATAGTTTGTGTCTGTGGAAAAGAGGGGTCCTTCTCACTCCAGCATATCCTCATTTATTAATCTGCACAGTATATTTTATCACTAGTGCTTAAAAAAGTATTCTGTCACAACTATTTTTCCAGTAAAAGGGCTTCTCAGATCCAGGTTATTACACAAAGGTATTTGTACATATCAAAACCCACTGAAAAACAATTGCACTATACAGAAGATTTTTATAGACCAGAATATATTGTAGATCCCTAATTATTTTTTTTGACATCAAGACAAAAATAACATACCAAGCTTTTATTTACAAAATTTAAATTACACTTTAGTCTAAAACTTGAAATAATAACAAAAAACTAAGTGGGAAGAAGTGGATAAATAGACTCCTACTGTTACATCTGTTGTGATTCATTTCTTTATTTTTTAATTTATACAAAAATAAGAAGTAGCAGTCAGTGAAGTGAGAGACGCTTCTATAACTGACTGCATATTTCACTGGATCTGATGTATTATTTATATTAAAACATTGTCTTGCATTTGCTGAAACAACAAAAAAAAGGCTAATTTTACCTGTACACATGGAGATAATGGTAACTTGCACTATTTATTTATTAAATGTTTGCAAGTGCGAAGAGATAAACGTATGACCTTACTTGAACATGTTTACGGTAAGCATCTGCTGCTGCTATAAAGGAACCCTGCTAAGTATACCTCCCTCTATAGATGTTCATTTTCTTTTAGAGGCCTCTTGTGCTTTTTTGGACTTCACTTAAAAAATGACTTGGCAGATATTGCTAAAAGGTGATAATGGGGTCTTCTTTAAAAAAAAGCATCCACACAAGACGTTTTGTGCTAGCTGGAGTTGGCATTCTACTGTGGTGCATTCACAGAGGGTTTGGGAGTTTATTGCGTATGACTAGGCCTGTCCGGAGACATACACATACGGGTTCACAGCAGGTATGTTTTAGGTGCCAAGAAAGACAAAAATCACAGTGTGTTAAAAGCCAAAGTATAAAAGTGTGTTTTTAAAAGAGATTTAAAGACAGGAAGAGAGGAGGCCTGTCTGACACNGGGGTAAATTGTTCCAGAGCTTGGGAGCAGCAACAGCAAATGCTCTGTCACCTCTGAGCTTCAGCCTAGTTTTGGGGACTGTCAGCAGTAACTGATCAGCTGATCTTAGGGATCGGGGCGGGCAGTAAGGCTGAAGCAGCTCAGATAGATATGGTGGGGCCAAGTTGTTCAAGCATTTTTAAAAAAAACTTCAGATTCAAACCAAATGACCGAGGGAAACCTCTGAACCTTTCTGAGCCGGTATGTCGCATTTGTGCTTTTGTTTGTTTGCACTTTTTGTTTCTAATACTGGCAGTTTTGTCCATCTTCTCTATATAAAACTAATGATTATTACTTTTTGAAGGGCAGTTTATTTTATTGTCATTACATTAGTTTAAAACAGTCTCCAAACGATATTATCGTTTATTGCAATATTGACATTTCTGAGACAGTTAATCATCCAGCAAAATTTGTTATCGTGACAGGCCTATGTATGCCTGGTCTGTCATGTAATCCCTAATATTGAGTCTGCCTGATAGATGTGAACCCAGGTGAGATGTATTCGTTCACAACCTGTTGCTCTGCATACATACGATTTTTAGTCAGGTTTAATAAAAAGGAAGAAACACTAATGAATTTCCAAAGATTGAATTTGATAAAGGATCATAAACTTTTTGGTGGCTGGGCACAGTGTATAATGTATTTGTGTTTACCTCTTGAGAAACAACAGTGGACAGTATAGGCATTGAATCTATCTGGTAGGCTGCCTGTTTTAATGGGGTGCAGACCGTTCAGTGTACCACCAGTGTAGTATTTAAGTAGACCTGCTCTGATGTTTACCCTGACACTCATGGGGTAATCTTCCTTTGGCTTCATGAGATCTTCCACAAAACATAGGTCAACTGAATTTAAACAACAGAATTGGCTCAGCAACTGGATCTGTGTCACATTTTATTCAGTTTGTGTGAATGCCTATGTGATTTAAAAAAAAAAAAAAAATCAAAACTGAGTTTCAAAACTTACAAGTCAGGTGTTTGTGTGTGCCTACAAACTAGGGCCATGGTAGTGTTTTGATCATGCAGTGGGTATGTAACCAGTTTCTACTACCTCTGCTTTGTCAGTGAAAAATTGTAGTGGTGTGGATATTGTTGATAATGAGCATCCATGATGTTCTTTTCCTTGTTCACCATCTTATCTTATGGGAACCAGATCCTGTGGCATATGTAGATATTTGCACAGTCTAGTAGTTTAATATAGTTGGGCTGCACACAGAAGGCTGCTGAGGGACCGGAAAGATCCACATGAACTAGCGACAACAAAGTCACACAGCCCTCATATCCGAGCCGATGTGGAGACCATGAAATTCCTTTTAATGTTAATAAACACCAGTATTAAAGAAACAGTTAATAAACACCAGTATTAAAGAAACAGAAATAGGATTGATTTCTTCTGCAAAAGAAGTCAGAGTAATTCATACAGTAACTAATGCTGCTTTGAGAAATGTGAATAAATAGACTTGTATACTTCATATACACCAGTGTTACAGTGAGTCTGAGGTTGCTGCCATATTAAGAAGTAAAAAGAAGGATGTTCCTGAAGTATTTGTCTGTTTTTGTCTTTGGTCAGGCCATCAAGTTGGAGTATGCTCGTCTTCTGAGATTTGCCCAAGAAGACACACCACCTGAGAATGACTACCGATTGCAACATATTATCGTCTATTTCATCCAAAATGAGGCCCCCAAAAAGATTTTGGAGAGAACGCTCCTCACACAGTTTGCTGACAGAAACCTAGCCTTTGATGAGAGGTAGGTTATTAGTTTCACTCCACGAAAATCTTCCATTTACATCTTCTGATAGTCACTGCACTCAGTTCTTTTTCTGGGATTCTACCATTGGTCACCCCTACAAAAGGGTTCAACATGAGTCACTTCTGGTGCCAGGCCATCCTGTTTTTTTGCTGATTGTGCCCTATCATTGCAGCTAGGATAAGCAGATAATTATAAAGTCCCTGTGTGAGACAGGTCACACAACCTTTGCATAGAAGTTGTATTCTTTAGGCACCTCAAAGTTTGATTTGATTACATTTCAGAGGGCAGCCATGCAATTATAAAACCGTTATTGATGCATTTTGATTATCTTGATACCTAAATAACTATTGTTTATTTTCCATAAACACTGATTTCTATCTTTTCACGCCTAATTATGAGTGCACAATAACGTGTAAAAAAATAAAAAATAAAAATCATATCAATCACAGTCTGCAGACCATCAATTAGCATAAGTGCTAACTTGACACTGAAAATACCATAGAAAACTAACATAATTAGCATCTTGTTTATTACCTATTACCTATTATTACCTATTATCTCAAACGTTTCAAAGTGTCATGTTACAACAACTTCATTTATTATTTATAGATATATTTTTTAGAGTTCAGTGAAGAAAATGTGAAAACAACTTTACTGCAACATGTTACGATAACTTTGCTTGCACAAATAGAACGGTGCAGCAACTACTATGACTAGGCTGACTCTCTTAAATTGAAAGAATGTTAACAAAATCAGTTTTTTGACATTTGAAAGTAGATTCAGAATCTCTCTGTCCAGGATGCAATGTCTCTAAAAATTGTTTTTTATCCCTACCCCTTCTTCTGCATGTGTCTAGTGTATATTACACCATAAAATCTTGTACTGATCTTGAGTAACTCACATGGTGAAATTAAAAAAAGTGCTTTTGGTTTGTAAGCTGTGATTTGTAAACTCTGCTCCTTGTATTTGCCTTCACTCTTTAGAAATCAAGTGTTTGTGCAAGAGTTTACCCTGCAGTAGGGTGTTGGTGGTTCTGTTTGAAGCGTTTGTGACCCACTTGAATCATTGTACAGATTTTTTTGAGCCACAGCAGAGTGGTAATACTAAACAAGTAAAGCCGAGCCTTTGCATACAATACATTGACCAAAGGACTACTCCGTACATAGTATCTCGGTTACATAAATGACCTAAAATTAGTTTGTGGTAATAACCAGCAGAGGGCAGTAAAGTGTTTTACTTTGATGTTTAGTGTCTGCCCAAATACTCTCATCGAAGCAAAGCTCTCCAGCTGCACATGCTGTGTGATCAGTATTCCTTCTGTCTTCAGTTTAAATGCAAATTTTCAGAGATACTCATTCAATAATTATTGTTTTATTTTACTGACCTATCTGAGGATTTTGTTCCTTTGTGATATTTAAGTCATTAGGAGGTGCAGTGTGCCTTGCTATCTCTTAAAACTTTGCTTGTTGGCCTCAATCCATATTCATGAGTGAAAAAATTGATTTCTCCCTGCTCCTCTATATTGAGCAAGATAATTAGATTTATGTGTGCATGTGGCCTGAATAGGATCCTCCGGAGGAGGGTTTCACTTCTCCTCTCAGCAGTTAAGAGTGATTCATTAGGCCACGTTAAAGCCTTGGGGCAGTGTGGACCATTTCATTTTCATCCTCCGGAGTACCTCATGATGACTCACCATCTCATTGCTTACACTGGTTTGTCTTCCTGTCTTCCCACCTCCCTGACAGATGTAAGAGCATTATGAATGTGGCACGTGCTAAACTGGCCCTGATCAAGCCTGAGGAGATCAACATGGATGAATACGAGGTGAGAAGCAACAGTATCCCACTTTTATTTACCTGAAACTGCATGTTTTATCCCATTTGCAGAATTTTACCTGCAATATAGTTTTCCATATTAGTTTTTACTATAACCTAATTAACTTTAAAAATAGTCAGACTGAGGTTCCGGTGACGTCACCTTCCGAGATGGCAGCTTAAGCTGATCGCTCCTCTGGGAAATCTGAATTTGACCCCCGTTACCTGGCAAATATAACAAAAGAGTAAAATGGAGGCTGTGAGGGGGTCTTGAGTGGGGAAAAGGGACGGAAATAAGAAAAACACAAACGAAGAATCGGCACAAGAAAAAAAGACAGTAAGTAACTCACCGACACTCCAGCACGCTGACGAAGCTAATGCTAATTCGCTCGCCGCTGGGGCGGCTGGGCTAACGCAAATTTTGGAAGAATTATGGGAGTTCCGAAAAAATATGAAACAACAGCTAGATGATATTAAATTATAACTCACCAATGTGCATCAAAAAATTAAGGAGATGAGGACCGGGTTGACGCAGTGGAGGAGCGAGCACAGAACATGGAGCAAATACTGAGCAAAATTATTGAACTGGTGAACCAACAACAAGAAAAACTGCTCACCAGGAAGGGAAATCACGGAGGGAAAATATCTGGATATACAACCTGCCTGAGGGAGCAGAAGGTTCATCTATGAGAGATTTTGTGGTTAAATTACTTAAGGACATGCTGGAGATCGACCCAAATATGGAATTGGACATTGAGAGGGCACACCGAGCAATGGCTCTGCTACCTACTGGAGACAGAAACAACAGGCCATGATCTGTTGTTGTTAAATTTCTCAACAGCAGAACCAAGGAACCCATGAAAAGCATGGGGGAAGAAACTAGTGCTTCTACACAGCAAACTGATATATTTTGATCATGACTATCCTCCCACGGTGCTGCAGAAACGCAAAAAATACTCTGAAGCCAAACGAGTCCTGAAACAGAGAAAGATTCGCTTCCAGACTCCATTCCCCGCTAAACTACGAGTGTTTTATGAGGGGGAGACACGGCTCTACCAGACAGCAGCGGAGGCAACGAGGGACATGAAGGAGCACGGTTTGCCTGTCCCCCTGTTTAAGCCAAAGGAGAGCCTGGCCGAACAACTCTCCTGCACCGCTTGGAACAAGATTTTTGTTTTTTCTGTTCTTTATGGTTAAGATGCTGCTATATAAAGGTACGGAGAGTGGATTTATCAAGATCAAATATAAAATCTCTAAAGACGAGTTACAAGATAATTACACATGACAAACAATAAGATAAAGGTAATTACTTTTAATGGTCTGCTAAACCCAAATAAGTAAAGTAAAATCTTATCTAAAATGAAGAAGGAACAGGCTCACATAGTGTACTTACAAGAAACCCACCTAAACAGAAGAGAACATGAAAAATTAAGAAGGATGGGATTAAACCATTTATTTTTCTCCTCATATAAATCAGGACATAGAAGGGGAGTAGCTATCCTTATCTCAAAGAAGATACAGTTTGAAAAATTACACAAACTAACAGATACGGAAGGTAGGTACGCATTTATAAGAGGCAATGTGGAGGGAAACCCAATTATTTTATTTAACATATATGTTTCCCCCGGGAGCGATATTGAATTTTATAAGAAAATAATATAATGGTAAAAGAAACACAAGGTGTTTTGATCTGTGGAGAGGATTTAAAAATAAGATCGCAACCAAAGATGGACTCTTCTAGGGAGAAAACCTACCAAAAAAAACCTCAACACAAAAAAATAAATATACTTTTAAAGGAAGTTGGCCTGTTAGACATATGGAGAGACTTTAATCTTAATAAAAAGGAATATACTCACTATTCAGCCACTCATTCAGTATACACGAGAATTGATTATTTTTTTAAATTTACAAAAGTAAGGACCAGATGGACAAATGTGAGATCGGAACAATAGATATGAGTGACCACTCACCTGTATACTTAACAGTTGACCTTGGCTTACAAAAAATAAATAATATTTGGAAACTGAACCACGGGATATTAAGTAGACCTGAATTTAATCACCAAATACAGGAAGAAATAAGTCACTTTTTAGATTTTAACAATAATGGAGAAGTATCTCCTCCAATGCTATGGGACACCCTTAAAGTGGTACTGAGGGGGAAAATTATAGCATGTCATCACATTTAAAAAAAAAAATAATAAAAACATCAGAGGAATTGCATAAAAAACTGGAAGATCTAGTACAAAAACAAACAAAATGGTACATCAGATATGATGGAAGATTTAAAATGAATCAGAAACGAAATAAACTAGAACTGCAAGCAGTTATCAACGGGTTCCAAGCCCCCCACGCTCCGCCCCTACCCGCGCGCTCCGACCCCGACGCCCCGCCGGCGTGGCTCCGCCGCCTCTCTCGGCGAGCGGGCCGAGGCGAAACTCGCCAGGACGGTGCGTACTCAAAGGCGCTTCGTAAGACGTAACGGTGGTACAATTTGTGTAGAAAGCTCAGGGAGGAAAAGCTAACTGCCATTTGATACCACACAGAGCCAAAGAAATAAATTCATAAGAAATTCAATATTCATTCGAAAAATACCAAAATATTCTCAGATAATCCAGTCTACATCTGTAACAATATGCATTTATCTCCATGTCCCTAGTTCCAATGCTGATTCAGTAAAAAAAATTTTAACTGTAATTTTATACCACAGCGAGCCAAAAAAATATTCATGAAAAATCCATTACTATTCCAAAAATTACCAAAATATTCTCTAATGACAATGCCTACATGTGGAATAATATTCTTTTATTTCTATGTTACTAGATCGAGCACATTCTTTATGAAAAATTGAAAACGTCATTTTCATGATGTCCAGCAAATACGCAGAAATTCATAAAAAATTTAAACTTTATTATAAAATTTCCCAAATATTCCCACATCACCGCGAGTATATGTGGAATAATGTTTGCGCTTTAGGAAATCTCTACAGTCAACGGCTTTTGTAGAAGAAATTGTTAACCTTGGTCGTAGCTGAGCTGGTCATACTGAAATATATTCAGAAATTTGTTAAAAATCAATAATGCCTCAAAAAAATCTGCAAATATTCACAGATGACAATTATCATGTCCTTTGTTTGCCCAAATTTTCCAATCCACCATAGTCTAAAGGTTTTTTCAAAATAAAATGAAAACCGGCTATGTTGATTAGCATTTATGTTTTTCTTTATTAACCACAAGGGGGCGCTCAAATTTAAGCGATATTTTTTTGGATTTGTAGTTAGGCTAGTTGTGAACAGAG
>NC_051442.1:27415809-27421637 GCF_001649575.2 Kryptolebias marmoratus
AGATTCAGGTGCCATCAAGATTTTGAGTGTAGGACTTACGGTTTAGGAGTTATTCGCAAAAACGCATTGTCCTTTGTTATAGCGCCCCCTAGGCATGGGACGATATGATTTTTTTTGTCTGAGTAGCGGTAGGGATTTTGTATCAGGCTGTGTGGTTAGCTTTTTCCCAGCATTTTCTCGTTTTTCTGGCCATGTAGTTTTACCGGAGAAAAATAATAATACACAATTATGAAAAATCGGTACAAAAACAATAGGGTTCCCTGCTCCTCTGGGAGCAGGCGAACGGCCATGCCTTGCATTGGCCGCCCGCTTGCTTCCGCGGGCTTGGAACCCTAATGACATGGCAACACAGGAAACTATGAAAAACTTCATGTTTCTTAAACAAAGACACTATGAAGGGGGATCAAAATCTTTGAGGGTACTAGCATGGAAACTAAAAAAAAAAAAACAGCAGAAAATACAATCTATAGACTCAGAAATCCTAAAACAAAATTTGCTTGTTAAAGAGCAAATTGAAAGACATATTAATATCGATAATCGACTTTTCACTTATCATAGCCAGACGATTGGAAGAATTCCTTCCTTCCCTAATACATAACGATCAAAGTGGATTCATACGACAACGTCAAACACAGGACAACATAAGAAGAACATTACATGTTATAGATCACATACAAAATAATAAACTTAAGCCATTATACTCAGTGTAGATGCAGAAAAAGCATTTGATTCAGTTTATTGGAATTTTCTCTTCAGGGTTTTGCATAAATTTGGCCTAGACAACACAATAATAAAAACAATACAGGCACTATACAATAATTCTACAACCAGATTAAAAGTTAATGGACATTTATCTGACAGAATCACTTTGGAAAGAGGGTCAAGACAAGGGTGTGCATGGTCATCATTACTTTTTGCGCTGTACTTAAAAGCATTAGCCCAGTCGCTAAGACAAAACAGGGATATTAAAGGAATAAACATTAAAGGGAAGGAGCACATATCGGCATGCTATATGCAGATGATATTTTAATTTATGTAGAACAACCGACCTACTCTCTTCCAATTCTACTACAATTATTCAAACAATTTGGTCAATTATCAAGGTTCAAAATTAATATTAACAAAACTCAGTTGCTATCTTACACTCCACCACAGGAAATCCAAAACAGATACCCCTTAGCTTGGCAAAATGACCAATTCAAATATCTGGGCATTGCCATACCAAGGGACCTCGGAAAACTATTTGAATATAATTATATTCCCATACAAAAAAGAATCAAAGAGGATATCACAAGATGGAATCTTACTCCTTATCTAAGTTTTAGCTCAAGAAATAACTTAATCATAATGAATATACTGCCTAGACTGCTAGATTTATTTCAGACTTTACCAATTGAAATTAACCAAAACATTTTTAATGAATGGCATAAACTATGGTCAAGGTATATTTGGCAGGGTAAAAGACCCCGAATTGGATACAAGATCTTTCAACTGGAGAAGAAAAAAGGAGGTTGGGGGTTACCTTCTCTTAGGGAGTATTATATAGCAGCACAAGCAAGAACATTGATATATTGGTGTGACCCAAATTACAACGCTCAATGGAATGATATTGAAACAAAGATGACACCCATTCCTATACAGGCAGCTCTGGCTGATGCAAATCTGCAAAGTTTTATAAACAATATAGATAACCAATGGATGAAAACAACCTTTAGTGTGGAAAACCACTGTAAAAGAAAATACATTAGAAAATGACATTGCAATCATGAAATGGATTGCATATGACTCACACTTTACACCAAACAAATTAGACGCCAGATTTAAAGACTGAACATCCAAAGGAATTACAGCTCTCTGCACAATAATGAACAACTGAACTTTAAGGGGTTTTGAAACACTCAAGAAAAAATACTCTCTGGACAAACAGGATTTCTACCGATACTTACAAATAAGAAATTTTGTTAACTTAAAAATTAAGTAAAATTACTGACAAAAATACAGACCTAATGGAGATTTTTATTAATGACTATAATTCAAAAATTAAGGGGAAAATTATTTCACTCAACTACAAAAACCTAATAGATCTTAAAAACAATTTGACCCTTCATATTAAAGCAAGGTGGGAAAGTGAAAGCAACTTATCAATAACAGAGGAGGAATGGACAACAATATGGAAATATCAATGGACACACAATAAATCACTACACTGGCAAGAATATGGATGGAAAAACTTGGTAAGATTCTTTATCACACCCAATCAGAAATATCACTATGACGGAAATCTTTCTGCTTGCTGGAGAAAATGTGGAAATCAGAAAGCAATTGATTGGATGGATATAACATTTGACACATAAAATGGAAAAAATAACAGCTTCTCTCAATTGTAAGATTGAACAATTTTATTTAAGTTGGCTGAATTGGGTAGACTTTGTGAAACCTAAAAGATCAGATTATATTTTCAAAGACCAAACTTGACAGAATCAGTACGATAGTCCACTCTCCTATAATAGATACACCTTACAATCAACACTGGTTCTGACAGCATATCATTTTAGTTATTTTTTTTCTTTTTTTAGTTGGATTCTTATATAGTTAGCTATTTTAGTTTTTCCTTTTACATTCCATTTTTTTTTTTACTCCTATCACTAAAATCCTTCTCGGGAAGTGGAGTGATTTGTTTGTTTTGTATTTTATAAGGCACTGGCCAATTTGTCTTTATTTTTAAATGATGAAGCTGATTTTGTGTTGTTGAAGCCAAATGTTATGTAAAATTGCTCCCCTGAGAATCAATAAAAAAAAATAGTCAGACCTTTAAGTTATTTATCTACTTACTTACTAACCTGCCTACTTATTTATTTACTTACTAACCTACTTCCTAACTTGCTTTCCTACTTAACTACTTACATACTTCCCTACTTACTTAACGTACCTACTAGTGTCCTTACTTACATATGTATACATGCATACATATGCTTGCATACAAACTTACCCTATTTTCCTGTCTATAAGATGCACCTACAAGCCTTAAATTTTCTCAAAAATTACCGGTGCGTCATATAATCTGGGGCGCCTTATGTGTGCACTGAATTCCAAAATCTGTCTCTGACACAGGGACGTACAGTAATGTGTACAGTACCGCTACATACGCTGGCAGTGATAAACCAATCAGAGAAAATTACGTAATACGTACAGTACGTACTCTGGCACAGATAAACCAATCAGAGAACATTATGTAATATACAATTCGGAGTTTGCCATCATTCCGGGTGGATTAAAAAAGAACTCCAACCGCTGGACGTTGGCGTAAACAGCATGTTCAAAGTGAAGTTGCGAGTGGCGTGGGAGCAATGGATGACCGACGGCGAACACCTGTTTACTAAGATGGGGGCAGTGCCGGGTTAGTTACTCCATCATATGTGAATGGATTGTGGATGCCTGGGCTAAGGTATCTGCTTTAACTGTTGTCCAAGCTTTTGCGAAAGCCGGCATCATTGCTGAACAGCCCCCTGGCAACGAGACTGACTCCGACAATGATGAGAGGGAACTTAGCATGTTTGATGGTGAAATTGCCCAGCTGTTCAATTCAGACAGAAGATGAGGTCTTTGATGGATTTGTGGAAAAAGAATGATAAAAAATAATATATAAAATAATTGTTACATAGTAGAATAAAGTTCAACCAAACACACCGTTTTGCTTCCGTGACCTTTTTTTTTTTTTTTTGTAGACCGTATGTTTTAGCATGCGCCTTATAATCCGGTGTGCCTTATGTATGGGTCAAGTACAGAAATGGACGCCACAATTGAGACTGCGCCTTATAATCCGGTGCGCCTTATGGTGCAGAAAATACAGTACTTAAACTTACAAACTTACTACCTACCTACTTACCAACTTTCTTAACTACCTACCTCCCTAACTCCCCTAAATACATACATACACACTTATGTTGTTTTTTGTGGCCTTGCGGGTCATATGTTGTGTTTCTCTGTGGCAGATGTGGCATCAGGACTACAGGAATTTCCGTGAAACAACCATCTTCATGGTGACTGGGCTGGAGCTCTTTCAGAAGTCAAAGTACATGTTTTCAGACAACCTCCTTATGTCTAATGCCAGAATACAAATGAACTAAGTCCCCCCACTAGTTCCAAATTTAATAGTGGATTTTTCCACCCCAGCTCGTCCTGCAGGGGTCCCCAGCTGACAATCGGTGCAGCTGCTCAGATAGTTGTGCAGTGGGGTCACTGAGTTCTTTGTTCGGTTTACTCTCTAAAGTTCTCTGTGTTTCTTTGATACAGTTTTATCTGATTGGAATATTTGTTTATCTTTTCCTTTCCAGTTATGTGGAGGCCCTGATGTATCTCATTTACTCATACCAGTACAACAAGGAGCTTTTGTTAAAAGGGCTGTACAGAGGGCACAACGAGAAGCTTCTGGGTTATTACCGCAGAGAGAGTTTGCTGGTGAGATAATTCAGATTTTTGAAGTAAGGGCAATGGATATGTTTAATCCAGTGTGACAGATTTCTTGAATCAAACCAAGTTTACAATAAGGGCATTATCTGTTTTAGAGCGGAGATCTTTCTGTTCTGTAGTCCTTCTCTCTGATCTCTGCCTCTTCTTTGTCATTCCCTTTCCTCTGTATCAAACTTCCTTTGCTAAAGTGACTCAGCAGATCTAACAAAGCCAGACATTTCCTTTCAGTACTGAGCTTGGTTCTGAGAATCACATTGCGTTTTCTGAGATATTTCCTTAACTTGTTTGCAGCCCACAAAAAAGATTCCACTGAAGGGTTTTTTTCTTCCTGATACTGACTGATGAAAATCCTTTCAGCATCGTAGTGTGAGCCTCTTTTCATTTTTCCTTCTCAAACCAGGCTCTGCTCTGGTCTTATTGGTTAGGGCTGGGGGTACTTCGGTCTGATCCATCCCATACCGGTCTTGAACAGCCCACACCACTGTACTCAGTAACCTTACACCAGCATTGTGCTCATAATGTAATCATTGCAGTGGGAATAGGAAGCAGGAGGGCCAGCAAGTGTAAACACATTTCCATGAGACACCAGCATGTCCTCAGCTAACCTCACAAACCTCCACTGTGCACGCACTGATGGCTCATCTCAGATCTCTGGCCAGAACCTCTGGCTTCGTCCATGCAGCTGTTTACCTTCAGTTGTTGGTGTAATTGAAAACATTTCTGACATTGACACAGTTAATGGAATTGGAAAATTTGCAAATGCAGCCTTGCAGCCCTCAGTTCTAACTGGCTTATAAAAAGCAAGTCACTCTTCAGGGAGAAGGTCAGTAAGTTTGTCTGTGACGGCAGGATGGTTACGGGCCAAGAAGGGGAAGAAAATTTCTAAACACAATCATGACTTCAGTCTCATACCTAATAGAAGAAATTAAACAACTTATCTAAGAGGAGACAAAAATAATGACATGGTTACGCATGTTCTTTGGGGGGCGGGGGGGATCTCCTTAACATAGTTGCAGTAAACACTAAGGTCAGTAAACAGTTGAGTTTGCTTATTGTTTTTATAAAATAATCAGATATATATTCAGTTCAATTCAATTCAAAAAATACTTTATTAATCCCAAAGGGAAATTAAATGTTGACATAGCTCATTTAAATCAAGGAGTTATTATAGATGGTGATGGCTGTGGGCAGGAAAGATCTCCTGTAGAGGTCTGTTTTACAGCTAATCTGAAGAAGCCTTTGACTAAAGAGACTCTGTTTTCCGATGACGGTCTCATGAAGAGGATGGTCAGGGTTGTCCATGATTTCCTTGATTTTATGCAAAATCCTTCTTTGCATCATCATCTCCAGAGGTTCCA
>NC_051442.1:27422451-27428890 GCF_001649575.2 Kryptolebias marmoratus
CCTGCTTTGTCCAGATGACAGTGGGTTTGTTGAAGCAGGTGTATGATGGCATCTTCTGGATCCACGATGCCTCCTTTTCAATTCCTCTGGGATTTCTGGCTTCAGTTGTCATATTATTTCTGCTTCTGCAATGTTAATCAGCTGCTCCCTGTTGTAAACTACCCTGTTGCTATGGTTACGCATCATAACAAAAGAGTACAATATAAAAAGTATTGGAAAAAATCAATCCAGCTGCACAGCATCCAAGACAAAAAGGTATAGTTGTCCAAAAAAAAGCTATTTTGAAATTTGAAAAAAGAAAATAAATCTTAACGAGAGGTACAGAGCTACTCCAACGTGCTGCCACTCTGAGTCGGCGCAAATCTAGAAGCATATCATAGGAAATCTGGACTTCTTCTTCTTTGTCTTTCGGCTGTTCCCTCCTCAGGGGTCACCACAGCGAGTCATCCTCCTCCATCTAACTCTGTCCTCTGTGTCCTCTGTCCTCACTCCAACTACCTCCATGTCCTCTCTAACTGCATCCATATATACCTCTTTGTCCTTTTCCTGGCAGCTGCATCTCTAACATCCTTCTACCAATAGATCCACTGTCCCTCCTTTGCACATGTCCAAACCATCTCAGTCTGGCCTCTCTAACTTTATCTCCCAGTCCTTCAGCCTGTGCTGTACCTCTGATGACCTCATTCCTAATCCTATCCATCCTTGTCCCTCCCAAGGAGAACATCAACATCTTCAGCTCTGCCACTTCCAGTTCTGTCTCGTCTTTTTGTCAGTCCCACTGTCTCTAAACTATACAACATGGCTGCTTTCATCACTGTCTGTAAACCTTTCCTCTAACCTTTGCTGCCACCCTTCTGTCACAAAATTTCAAAGTCTGAACTTCCTGCTGTGTAAAAGCCACTCAAGGTTAGTTAGAGGGTTGTAGTTGCCATTTATTTTTTGTTGCCCACCGTTGCCTTTTGTCATTAGGTAATACCTTTTTTTGCCAATGTGTCTGTTAGCAAAATATCTCAGAAACCGTTGAACAAATTGGATGTACATGTTCAACTCGTTAATTTTTGGAGTCAGCTTGACTCAAGATGGCCACCACAGCTAAGCAAGCTTAAAAGAGACACAAATGGCAATAACTCAGTCAGTTTTACTTCCATTGATCTAAAGTTTGGTGTGGTAGTGGCCGAGACTGAGATCAAAATATGTGTTTGGGATCAACCCTGTCTGTTAGCAAATCATTGCATAGACCACTGAACATTTTCATGAAACTCAGAGAAAAATATAATTTGATGTACAACTGATTAACTTTTGGAGTCAGTCCATTTCAAGATAGCTGCTAAAACTAATCCACATTATCCAACACAAAAATGGCTATAACTTAGTTGATTTTACAGGTATTGAGCTGAAATGTAATGTGGTAGTAACTGAGAGTCATTCACAACACATACTCTGATCATGACATCTGGCAATATTGCATGAAAATATGCATATTGTTTTTTTTCAAGGTTTGACCAAAACAGCTAAAAACCAAACAGAAAAGTGTGACAACTGCCTGACAAAATGCTTTGTTTTAAATGAAGGATGAAGATGATGTATTTGAGTGGTACAAGCAATGACTGGAACATTATTGAAGACTTATGTTTTCTCTGCCCCACAGAAATTAAATGAGCAAGCAGCTGCCATGTTTGAGTTGGGAGAGGAGCCAGAGGTGACCTCAGGACTCAGCATAATGAATGAGTTGGTGGTACCCTGCATCCCTCTGCTGCTGGCTAATGACATTAAGAAGGACCTGCTCGCAGTGGAGGACATGAGGAACCGGTGGTGCTCCTACCTGGGCCAGGAGATGGAGTGTGAGTCCTTGAGGGAGTCTCAGCCTATTAAGTATTTCTGGAAAGTTTTGGAATAAGGTTACTGGTACACTCTCCAATCACCTCTGCCAAAAATGACCATAATCAGACCATTCCTCGGTTCTCATATTCGTACGGCTTCCAAATTGGGCAGTGTCATTAACCTCAGACATGAAAAGAGATCAGGGAGATTTATGGAGATACAATTGTAGTGCTCTCTGCCAGCAAGATTGGGAAACTCAGTGGTGAGGTGCAGAATGTTAGGTCTTTTTAGTTTTGGTATAAAGCAGTGGTCTTCAATTAAAATTCAGAGAGGTCTGCCTAAATACTTTTTTTTTCAAGCAAAGATCCAGAATATGTATTTAAGTACTCTTTTAGTGACAGCCATGCTAGTTTTTCTTCACTCACCATCTTGACTTTTCATTCCAGATGTGGGAATTGCCATAAATGCTTGAAAACCTGTGCAGCCTAAAATGAATTACCATGAAATTGTATTTTTTTTTAAAAACAGCTGCTCTGCATACAAAGAATTACATTAAATATGTGAAAATGTGCGCACGTAAAAAAAATCTGTCTGCCTGTCTGTCTAATAGTTATTTTCAATTAGTGTCTTCTCTGCTGTGACATTAGTCATAGAGCACAAAGTATGGACAAAAGAGCAAGTCTTCATCCAGGCTACACTAATGGCTAGACATATGAGGGTCTGTTTCTTGTAATTTTCAGGACTATAAAACAACTACTTCTCAAAAACTACATATGGGTGTAAAAGAACGGTACATTAGCTAATATTAAGCCTCTACATTTTTGCGTGACACACTTTTAGTTGACGTTTTCTCAACCGAGAAACGTTCATGTAACTAGTTACATTTTTGTGAAGTTTAGCTTTTAGCTAATAATTTTTTTCCTCTAAGCGGATGCATAAAACCTTGGGTGAGCCGTGTCAGCGCAGAGACACTGTTTGGTTGGCAGTGCAGTTTGAGGAGCATGCCTTCCTTTTGAGAATTAGACAGAAAAATGCACAAAATTTGGACTGCGCCTACAAAAAGCTATGCAGTCCTTGGGTGAATCAGAGCCTGATTGTTGCTAACATTATATGCGAGTTGTTTTCTTATGAGCAGTTCATAACGAAAAGTTTTTAAGATGTCTATTTGCGCCAAGGCACATTCAGACAACACTCCTGAAAATACTTTGTTGGTGGAAAGAGTTTGATTGAATGATCTTTCATCAGTGTTTCATTCTGAGTCCTCAGAGAGCTGCTGGCCTTTGTTTAGGAAAAACACACTAATTACCAAGAGCCTGATTGGCTTCAGTTTGTGGAACATGCTTTTGAACCTTGTGATTTCATTGTTTAGAAATGTGATTAATATTTTTTTCTCCAGTGTGATGCCTACCGTTACTCACTATCTTTGTCCTCTTCCTGCTGGCAGCTAATCTGCAGGAGAAGCTGACAGACTTCCTCCCCAAGTTACTGGACTGCTCAACTGAGATCAAAAGCTTCCACGACCCCCCAAAGCTGCCCAGCTACTCCACCCTGGAGCTGTGTGAGCGATTCGGCCGCATCATGGCCGCCATCAGCAGGGCGCCCACTGAAGAAAGATGAGCTGAGAGGAGACAGCACTCCCTCATGGCAGGCCCAACTCCAGGACCTCTCTTTACCCTTGCCTTCCTCGTCAACCCAGGGCTCACCTGCTCCTCACTGTTATTCCTCTGTTACTCTTTTTGCTGCTGTAGGTTTTATCATTGTGGATATTGTTTCACTTTTCTTTTACGCAAACACGAGAGAAAGGAGGGGGTGACAAGATCGACTGCAGAGAAGGAAAAGGTGGTGTGAGAAGAGTTGGTGGATGAACTGTGGCAGTAAAAGCAATCACATTCTGCTTCAGCTTTAAAAAATACATAAAGTTTAGGGGTTTTCATAGTTTATTGTTGTTGCTGTTTGATTCAAGCTTCTCCAGCCACATTCATAACTCGTTCTAACACCCCAACCCAATCCCACTCCACTGCATTGGTTCTCTGCCACCAGTTTGGTACAGTATTACCATGTTTTATTTTTCTAAGAAAGTAAGGAAGAGAGCCTTGAGATTTGTCACAGCTCCTTGGATCTCGTATGGGTCTCGTGTCTTTGTGAACTGTGCCAGAACGAGATGTTTTAAGTGATGTGGTAGACGGCCATGGACTTCCTGTGGCTTGTTAATAAACCAAGAGAATAAAGTTTTATTTATGGCCCTTTTTAGGCCAAGTAAATACTTGTTTTGCCTCATGTCTATTTTTTTTCCCTACAAAAATAATAATATTAGTGTCAGTAGCAGTTGGCCGACAAATACGTCATTCATGTTCTGTTTTAATGCTGCAGAAAGTAGGTCCTTCAGAGACCAGTCACAAAGAAATTACTGTTTATAAAAAGTATTCACCTCCTTGGATGTTTAATGCCATTCTTGTTGTCATTAATCAATTATGGTTAATAAAAATCCGACTTTTTTACAAAGATTAAAAAAAAAGAAAAAGCTGTTAACATTAAAATGAAATCAGTGGAAAAGAGAAAGCCACTGTTGAAGAAAACCTTTGTTTGTCTAGATTGTTTAGAGACAAGTTAAGATTTAATGCGTTTTCTTCACATCCAAGATGCTTGCGTAGTCTCTTCCCAACCCAGGATAGCTTTAACATTACTTTACACTTGGAGTCACCACCAAAGTTTGCTCAGTGACCATCCTTTTTCTTAGCAGAATGCTAAGGCCTCAGCCTTTGATATAGAGAAAATACATAGATAAATAACAATATTAAAAATAAAATATAAAAAGCTTAAGTCTGATTATCTTGTTTAGTATTATATTGAAATGTCAGTATGATTTATCTAATAGTCAGGGTTTTTTTTTTAATCAGGTGAACGTTTAACACTTTTTCTTGAATTTTTACCATTTCCAACAATTAACAAGCCCCCCACACCAGCACCTACCTGTGATAAACTAATGGAAGACAAACAGGAAAAATTAAAAAAGGTTAAAGTAAAATAAATAATAAAAGACATTACATACAGGTGTGTGTAAATATATATATATATATATATATATATATATATATACACATTTCGAGCTATCACTGTGGTGCTCAGTCCTCAGTGATAGGACCCAACATTGCATGAAACTACCTAGTAAAGACTGAAGATCTGTGTATCCTCTTTTAAAGTGTCACTCCAAACATTGTCTGAAATCAACAGTCCCAGATCTGTAGTTTTTAAAATAGTAGAGTTTGAAATGTTAAAAATAATTGAATATATAAAAGATATTGCTCCTCTCATTGAGGGGTTGAGGTCACAGAAATATTTTAAAATCAAGAGGGGCTGAGAAGAGGTGGAAATTTCTCAGGATCAGCTATGACCATAATGTTAAGCTAGAAGGTATTTGAAAAAATATTCTTCAGGGAGAAAGAATTTATTTGCTAGCTGTTGAAAAGAAGGAAAAGTAAAATCAGCATACAAATCTCTTAAGGTTTTTATTTAGCACATATAGCTGCGTTATCTACAGTAGAAACGTTCTAAATGTGTGTAATTTTAACACACATTCGATTATACTCTAACATTACTTAAACCAATATGAAACAACTATTGCGACTACAGTCAAAAATAGTCCGCAACTGAAAAAAATTTCTCCTTTGCTGTCACTGAAGCTATTGCCTATTACAATGGCAACAAGAGGGAGAGTGTCCGGAAGTGTGATGTCACATGGGAATGATGTGTTGTTTCCCCAAACATGTGGAAGAAGGTACTGTGGTCAGAAGAGATCAAACATGGACAACACCATGTCTAAGGCAGATCTACCATCTCTCATCATGCTGAGAACACCATCCTTCAGTGAAGCATGGTGGTGATATTTTTCATCAGCAGGGACTGGGAAACTAGTCAGAGTCAAAAAAAGATGGATGGATGGATGGATTCTGAAACTCTTGAGAGGAACTTGTTGGAGTCTTCCAGAGCTTTAAGATTGGGATGGAGGTCCACCTTCCCGCAGAACAATGACCCTAAACTCACTGCTGAAGGAATACTGTGTAACCCAAGTTGTTTTTTTGGTCATTCTATATAAAAAAAAAAATCCCCTTCTCACCCTCCGCGGGTGGTCTCGTTTCATCCTCTGAGCTCGGGTCCTTTACCAGAGGCCTGGGAGCTTGAGGGTTCTGCGCAGTATCTTGGCTGTGCCTAGAACTGCACATTTCTGGACTGAGATGTCTGATGTTGTTCCTGGGATCTGCTTTAGCCACTGCTCCAGTTTGGGCGTGACTGCCCCTAGGGCCCCGATGACCACAGGCACCACTGTGGTCTTTACCTTCCAGGCCTTTTCCAGTTCCTCTTTGAGCCCCTGGTATTTCTCCAGTTTCTCGTGCTCCTTTTTCCTGATGTTGCAATCACTCGGTATTGCTACATCCACCACAACTGCTTTCCTCTGTTGTTTATCCACTACCACAATGTCCGGTTGGTTCGCCATTACCTTTTTGTCTGTCTGGATCTGGAAGTCCTACAGGATCTTAGCTCGGTCATTCTCCACTACCTTTGGGGGTGTTCCCCACTTTGATCTCGGGGCTTCCAGTCCATATTCTGCACAGATGTTTCT
>NC_051442.1:27430145-27432513 GCF_001649575.2 Kryptolebias marmoratus
CACCCCCAAACTAGAGCAGTGGCTACAACAGATCCCAGGAACAACATCAGACATCTCAGTCCAGAAATGTGCAGTTCTAGGCACAGCCAAGATACTGCGCAGAACCCTCAAGCTCCCAGGCCTCTGGTAGAGGACCTGAGCTCAGAGGATGAAACAAGACCACCCGCGGAGGGTGAGAAGGGAATTTTATATATATATACATATATATATTCCCTCCCACCCCACCCCCCTCTTCATTTCAGTAAATGTATCATTGTTTGTCAAGCATTGTTTTTTCCCTTGTTCTGTGAATGCAACCCTTTCTAGACACAGTACCTCTCATCTACAGAGGAAAAAATATATATTTTCCACAATCGGAAGAGCAGAATGACTTTCAAACTTAGAGATTTGAGTGATTAAGTCATGATTTTGTAAGCACAGAAGCAATATAGTTGGTCCAGTGATGTGTTAATGTCACTAAGAGTGGACTATGTTATGAAGAATTTCCTGGCTGGTTTTTTTTTGTTGACAGAACCTGCTTCTAAGGACTGAGCTGAGATGCCTGAGGACTGGATGCTGGAAATATCTACCCAAGACATCCCATACTTTGGCCACCTGTTCCCAGGAGGGTGGTGAGACCTGAAAGGATTTCTTTGTTTTTTTTTCCTCAGAGGATCTACTCACCCTTTGCTGATGTTTAAATCTCAAAACTCTCCTGGAGTCTTAGTAGAGAAATTGGATTTGGCACAGGTGTGAGTATATTAACTGAGTTTTTAACTCTACAGTTGGTTTGGGCAATTAATCAAAAATTAAATAAAATGCATTCAGAACCATTTTGTAATCAATATTTGCTCTTCTATTATAAAAATGTTTTAAACAGTAATTTTAAGTTAGTTATGATTACTAGAAATAAAAAAAACTAATTTGTAATTAATTGCAATCAAGGTAACATCTTAAATTAGTTGCGATATTGATTTGAAGTCATGCCACTCAGCCCTATTCTACAGTATGGTAAAATTTCATTAATATATTAAAGGTGAGAATGTTGTGTTTTATGCTTTTGGTGCTAATTTGAGTTAACTATTTTTGACTGAAGTTCAATATTGTCTTTTTATAGAGGAAACATACAAGACAGCTGGAGAAATATAGTGAACTGACTACAGCAGCCTGTAAGAGAAAATCTGAGGCTGGGACATCTTCCACAAATCTCAAACAGATGAAGATTGTGGAAACAAAGCAAGTCTCTCAGAAAATTGTAGATAAGGCAGTCCTCAACTTTATAGTTCATGGTCTATAGCCATTCTCTCTTGTTGAGCATCCAGCATTTAAGGGCCTTGTCCAAGATCTGCAACCAAATTGCTCCATCATGTCTCGAACTACTGTGCGGCACAAGCTTGATAAAGCCACGTTAGCGATGAAAGAGCAGGTGAAGGAAGCAATGAGGAAGACCCCTTACATAGCTACAACAACTGATTGCTGGCCTGTGAGGAAGAGGAGTTTCTTAGGTGTTACAGCCCACTGGCTGGATCCAAACAGCTTTGTTAGGCTTTCTGTTGGTCTTGCATGCAGGCAGCTAAAGGGCACTCACACATTTGATGTCTTGGCAAGTGCAATGAATGACATACACTCAGAATATGAAATTTGTGAGAAGATTGTCAGAACCACAACTGATAATGGATCAAACTTCATTAAAGCATTCAGAGTATATGGAGAGGATGAAAACAGTGTTAGTGCTGAGGAGGTAACTGATGAAGATCCAATACAAGATGATCATGATGAAGATGAAGAGGTGGAATTCATTGATGTTGGCACCATTCTGACTGAAGATGATGGTCTCCAGTACCAACTTCCAAAGCATCATCGGTGCGCTTGCCATTTGTTGAATCTGGTTTCTACAGTAGATGCAAATAATGCAAACAAGGTAGAAGCCTATAAGAAGTTATCAGGGTCTGCCTTCTCCAAATGTCAGGCTCTTTGGAGCAAGACGGCAAGGTCTACTACTGCTGCAGAGGTGGTTGAAGAACATTGCAAACTTCACGCAACAAGATGGAACTCGCTTTACTTGGCTGTAGAGCGGATCCTGAGGATTCTAAAAGTACAAGGAGAGGGAGCTGTGAGAAAAGTCTGTGCTGCACTTGGTGTTCCAATGTAAGTAGTAAACATTTGTTTGGGTGTTTGTTTACCTACACTAATATGCCTATACTCCATGGGCTTTCACCCATGGAGCCCGGCTGGGCACAGCCCGAAGAGGATACGTGGGTCCCCCTTCCCATGGGCTCACCACCTATGGGAGGGGCCAAAGGGGTCGGGTGCAATGTGAGATGGGTGGTGGACGAAGGCGGGGACCTTGGCGGTCTGATCCTCGGCTACAGAAGCTGGCTCTCGGGAC
>NC_051442.1:27434620-27456332 GCF_001649575.2 Kryptolebias marmoratus
CGCAGCCAAGGTGTTGAGGGGATCCGTTTTGGTGGCCTTAGGATCGCATCTCTGCTTTTTGCAGATGATGTGGTCCTACTGGCTTCATCAGACCGTGATCTACAGCTCTCGCTGGAGCGGTTCACAGCCGAGTGTGAAACGGCTGGGATGGGGATCAGTGTCTCCAAATCCGAGGCCATGGTCTTTAGCCGGAAAAGGGTAGAGTGCCTTCTCCGGGTCGGGAAGGATATCCTGCCCCAAGTGGAGGAGTTTAAGTATCTCGGGGTCTTGTTCACGAATGAGGGAAAAATGGAGCGGGTGATCGACAGGCGGATTGGTGCAGCGTCTGCAGTGAAGTGGGCGCTGTACCAGTCTGTCGTGGTGAAGAGAGAGCTGAGTAAAAAAGCAAAGCTCTCGACTTCCCGGTTGATCTACGTTCCTACCCTCATCTATGGCCACGAGCTTTGGGTAGTGACCGAAAGAACGAGATCGCGAATACAAGCGGCTGAAATGAGTTTCCTCCGCAGGGTGTCTGGGCTCTCCCTTAGAGATAGGGTGAGAAGCTCGGTCATTCGGGAGGGACTCAGAGTAGAGCCGCTGCTCCTCCACGTCGAGAGGAGCCAGTTGAGGTGGCTCGGGCATCTGGGGCGGGTGNAGGATGCCTCCTGGACGCCTCCCTGGTGAGGTGTTCNTGGGCACGTCCCACCGGGAGGAGGCCCAGAGGAAGACCCAGGACACGCTGGAGGGACTATGTTTCTCGGCTGTCCTGGGAACGCCTTGGGATTCCCCCCGGAGGAGCTGGCCCAAGTGGCTGGGGAGAGGGAAGTCTGGGTCTCCCTGCTTAGGCTGCTTCCCCCTCGACCCGACCCCGGATAAGCGGAAGAGAATGGATGGATGGATGGATGGAAAGATATTTTAAAAAAAAACTCAATTTTGAATTAGCCTAAATGGAAAATGTTCTGTTCTGTAACTCAATTAATATGTTTATGAATAATCTTGATATTGACATTAAAACTACCAGAAAATTGATATATTTAAACAGATAATAAAGCTAGTTAATTAAAAAAAAATTTTAAGTTGTATGATGGACCTGATGCTGTTTTTGTTCCAAAGTTTGTAAAATACCTGTATTATTTGAATGTATTTTAAAGAAAAAGGAGGGGGGCAGATGTTACAAGACTTTTTCTTCCCTCTACTTCCTTTCATTTAATTTATAAGTTGTTTTTTTTGTTTTTTTATTGTATTTATATCAGAGTGAGTGAGAGTGTGAATGGTTGTTTGTCTCTATGTGGCCCTGCGATGGACTTGCGACCTGTCCAGGGTGTTCCCCGCCTCTTGCACAGTGACTGCTGGAGATAGGCACCAGCTCCCCGCGACCCGGAATTGAGAAGCGGGTAAAGAAAATGGATGGATGGATATATATCAGAGCTTTCAAACCTAGCAAGTAAAAGTCACGGTTCATATGACCCCATTTAGACAGCGGGAGCGTGAATGAATAAAGATTTAAATAAACATTTAAAAATAATAATATTGACACTTAATTACACTGTGCTGAACCTATAGAAATGATTCCAAGTAAATCTTGGAATTTGTCGGAAGCCTTGTAGAAAAGAAACAATTTACAATGTGTATAAAATCCTGGTCTACTGATGAAGAGGTCCTCAAACTAGGTAAGAACTTCTATAATTAAATATTGCTAAGTCATGTTCCTATTTCCATGTTTTTTTAAAGTTAAATCAATCAAATATTTTTTGCAAACGAAAGACCTGAGGAATCTACCTGGTTCCTTCCTTAAAGGTCAATTTGACAAATTAGTTAATTTGAAAAACTCTTAATTTTGCTCTAATGAGCAGACAACACAATGATTTAAAAAAAAAAATTACAATCTATATACATGTATAACCTGATGATAAACTGTTTGATTTAGGTCTCAGTTACATCAAGGAGCATCTTCCTGAACATGACAAGCGTCCACTGTGGGAAACTGACTCCTCCAGTGCTTCTGATGAAGAGGATTTTTTCTCCAACTTGAAGCACGTATACACCCAGGAAACAATCAAACTTGAATTATACCTGGCATGTACATCTGAAGGTATGGGCATTTTAACATCTTACCCAGCTGTATCCAGCCTATCACTCAAGGTAAACACTGCCCTACCAGGCTTTTCAGTTTAGCTGGATTAATCTTCAGCCCAAGAAGGGGAAGAATTGATTCACACAACTTTGAAAACCAGCTTCTACTGAAGTTGAATAATGACTACTTCAAATTCAAATAGTTTGGCCAGGCTGATATCCAAAGAAATGAACTATGTTCATTTTCTAAAAATTGAGTGGATGTTGTCTTAGTGAGAAATAAAATATTGTGTTCCTTTGATGTATTCTTTTTTATTTTAAGTTTGTCTTTGGAAAAGTTGTTAATTCAAGTATTAAGCTAGATTCATCTGTGCAGAACATTCATTGTTTTGTAAGTTTCTATGTTAAGTATGGCACTATTTACTTATCAGTGTTACTGTTTCTACTTGTGTTAAGTTATTACTGTTAATATATGCACTTTTACACAAATGCACAATACTGTGTATGAATACTAAAGTTGAAGAAAGACTAAATGTACAGTATCTTTTAGGACAGGGGTGTCCAAAGTTAATCCTTAAGAACAGGCATCCTGGATGTTTTAGTTATCTCTCTTTTTCAACACACCTGGGTCAAATGGTAGCTCATTAGCAGATACATGCAGAACTTTGACATGCTTAGGAGGTAGTAACTACCTCCAGGGAGAAGAACTAAAACATGCAAGATACCAGCCCTTGAGGACTGAATTTGGACACCACTGTTTTAGAGATTTGCATGACATTCCTCAAATGTGAAAAACTCAGGGCACATATTATTTGTAGTTCACAAATTTTAATAAGGCGTGAGTTGTTTCCATGTGACCAAGTTGTTGAGTAGGTTGAGTTCTCAAAGAGGAGTTGTAGTTTCTTTGTAGTAATAGATTCAACCTTAAACCTCTATTCCACACTGAAAGTGTGAGGAGAATGAAGACTCTCCTGTTTTCTTTTTGGTGTGTTTTTGAGTAAAAAACAATAATCAAAATAGCTGTCCTTATTTTTTGTGGCATTTTTATGCTGAAGTTCTTTACAGGTGGTGTAGAATTTGTCGCAGAGTGGTTCTACACGTTGATACATCAGGTGGTTTCTGAAAGTTACAAGGTTCTGTAAAATTATTCTGAAAATTATACAGCAATATACTGATATTAGAAAATTTAATTTTTACTTTTGAATACTTAAGTATTTTCAAAAGTGAGTACTCAGTACTTTAACTTGAGTAGATTTTTGACTGAGCAACTTTTACTTGTAGTTGAGTAAGATTTGACTGTGAGTATCAATACTTTTACTCAAGTACTATAGTTGAGTACTTTGTCCACCACTGCCTACAGACCTAAGGGAAGGGACCCTAACTGCGTAGACTTAGATTGGTTGCTCCAACAAATCAGACCAGTAGATACTTCAGCATTCTGGACTACTCAGTTCATGAAGGGTTACAACTGCACTCGTTTAAGGAGAACCTGTTAAATGTCCTGGAGTGGTTCAGTCAATGTCCAGACCTTGGTCCAACTGAGAATCTCTGGTTTGATTTAAAGATTTAAAGACACAAGCAGCACCCATTTATCCTGAAGGAGCTGCAGCAGTTTAGTCATAAAGAATGGACAAAAAGTCCAGGTTAGATGAACCAAGATCATGAAGACAGATCTGAAGGGACTTGGTGCTGGAACTGCTGCAAAAGGTGAAGACACAAAGTATTTAGTTGTTTGGGGGCTGAATTTATACGCATGCACTATTTTTCACTTTTATATTTTTAGAATTATTTAAAACAAGTTATTTTTCACAATTGCACTTAATTCATATGATTTTTTTTGTGCAGAATTATTGTTTTAAATTAAATTATTGTCCACTTACATTCCACGTTCAAATACAACAAAATAGAAAGCAAAAGGGATGAATATTTTTTGAAGGCACTGTATTCTTACAGCTAATCACTGAAGCAGATTGTTCAAATTAAACCAAATGCTGATTAGGTTTAAGATTTGTTGTTAGTTTGGTAATGCCTTAACAAAACATCCAAACTTCCATCCCTTCATCTCCCCACAGGGCTTTATGGTGTTTAGAAGCTGGAGGCAATGAGTACAGCTTTTGTTAGCTGATCTGCTTTTAAGCATCATCAGTCCATGTCACTTGACACCCTGCCATGGGCCACATCTATGTGCAGATCAATAACCCACCTCTGTTAAGAGGATTTAACAAGTGCTGTAAGATCCAACAAGTAATATGAGATTTAGATCTGGATGTCTTAACCTTGTTTAGGATGGAAAAGAGCTGGGGCTTCTTTTGCCTGGCCATGTTTGGTTTGCTCTGTTGATACATCTGTGTGAGTAGACATTGTTGGATTTGAATGTTTTGGGGCAATAATTCAGTTTTTGTCAGTGGTGTCCCCATAATTATGCTCATTATTTTTATTGACTTGTAGTGGGGTGTAAAGCTGAGCTCAGTGACAATTACAGGGAAAATTGTGGTAGTTTCTACAGTTGCTGCTGTTCCAGCTGCATACCAATTTAAAGCCACATAGACTCAATTCATAACCTGCAGTAATTAAAGAGGCAAATTCTGGGTCTGCCTCGGGGTCTCCTACCAGTAAAACGTGCCTAGAGAACTTCCAATGGGAAATGTGGTTCACCACAGATGACTTCTTTTGATGAGGAGCAGCAGTTTTATTCCAACCAACCTTCTCTGGGTAACAGAGCTCTTCACCTTATCTTTAAGGCTGAGTCCAGCCACCCTAATGAGGAAGTTCAGTTCATCTGCTTGGATCCGGGATCTCTTTTATCAGCCATGATTTATACCTCTTGGCCAGAAGAGGGTTGGAACATTGACACACCATTCATCTAAGAGCTTCACCTTTTGATTCAACTCTTTATTCACCACGACAGACTAAAGCATTACTGCTGACAAAGCCCTGATATGTTGATCCATCTTTTGCCCATCCTACCAGCAGTTGTGAACAAGACTGCTGAATACTAGAACTCTAGAACTCACCCCAAACCCAGAGGGAGCATTTCACCTTGTTCCAGTTGAGAACCATGGCCTCAGACTTAGAGCAGCTGACTCTCATAACTGCTTCACACTCGGCTGCAAATCGCCCCATGCATGCTGAAGGTCATGGTCTGAAGACACTAACAGAACCACATCATTTGCAAAAACCCAACATGAGACCTTGAGGTTCCCAAACCAGACACACTCTTCTCCATGACTGGTTCTTAAGATCCTGTTCATGAACACCACAAGCAGGAACAGCGATAAGGGTCAGCCCTGGTGGAGTCTGTCAAGGAATGCGAGTTGAGATCAGCCCGAAACCCACTCTCAGGCCAGTGCAAGTAAAGGATGTTGCTTAAGACTGCCATAAAGAGATTGTGTGTCTGCTATCACTGGTACAGAAAGCTGAACATTGAATCAAAAGTAGAAATCAAAAAACGTTATACTATGAATGACAAAGTTGAATGTTAAAATTAACAATCACTTCTTTCTGTAACAAACAAGTAATCATTTATTGAACAATTGAGCAGGTAATAGATTGTACTTATCTTTTAATATCAATGATTTTAGTACAAGCTGTAATCAGTATTAAGTGATTATTATATGCTATCATTGTCATTGAGTGATTTGTTATAAAATATGTACTTTAAAAAGTGTAAGGCCACAGCAGAAAAGTAAGTGAAAAGTAAGAGACAGAATGGGGAAATTGCTGTAAGAAGAGACGGTGTGGACATCAGTGTCATGGTCTTAGCCAGAGATTTGGCCCACATACAGAACACACTTCAGGAGACAGAATAAAAATGTAATTAAGGTTTATTTAAATGCCCGTAGTGACCAGGAACCAGCAGCTCAGGAACTGGACCTTCACGGTGATAGAGAAAGGTGGTTATTCAGAGTCTCTTTATTTGTAGGAGAATGATCCTCGATAACAGTAGCTTACAGGTGAGTGGATAGTGAACCGCCAGGGAGAGAGGAACAGAGCCTGGGTTGGATCCTTGGTGGTAGGGAGGGTGAGCAGGGTTCGGCCAAAGGAGGGAGTGCAGGTAGAAGGCAGCGTGGATATCCCAGAGAACGAGACAGCACTTGAAGATTCTTCCAGGTAAGAAACAATGGCTTGAATAATCCTGAAACGACGCAAGAAGACATTAACAAGTTCCAGAAACAAGAACACAAGCCAGGGCTGTAACAAACGTACCAGTAGGAGTTAACACTCTGATGGTGACATGCTGGCTGCCAACTCCTTATAAGCCTCCCTTGCTGATTGTACATGAGGAACACCTGTCAGCAGAACCTCCAGTAGAGCTGGTGCCATCTACTGGAGATGGCACCCAAAACCCAACCAGGATCACCAGACTCTGACAATCGGAAGTCACTGCCTGTATCCAGGCAGTTACTAGGGTAAAAAAGGAAGTTACTTGGGACAGGAAATACCCATCTCCAAGGAGTTGCTATCCAAACATTGAGAAATCTACAAGAGATAAAAACCCTGCACATAGTGCAGACGGGTGCTGAAACTGCAGGGGACAAGAAACAAGAAGGAGGTTTATGCATACTGTCTCATGTGAAGAAAACCAACAGGACCTTGACCAAATCCGAAGAAGGAAGTCCCCTCCATCTGAGGATTCAGCCCAGATTGCCAAGGGGTCAAGCTCTGGATCAGAGGCACTCTTTTACCTCGAGGGTTAATCTGCCAATTTGGCTCGTCTGACAAAACTGCAGACTTTCAGCCTAGGATGGTAGGAAATTAAACTCGCATTTCTCCATCTTAACCAAAATTTTATATACTTAAATTTTCTACAGCTGTGGCCTGAGGAGAAGTACATTAATTGGGAAACTTTATGAATTGTTATTATGGATTGGAAAATTGTATTCTACTGAAGTGATTTTAAACCTTTTCAGCTACTGATTTATGCCGCAAAGCTGTACCCTGCAATGCATCATGATTAATTAAAGCAAAGCATAGAAAGATGATACTCTGTGATGGATTTAGTCAATTTCCCTGAGTTCACATGAGTCACTTAATCTCTATTCCCACAAAGTCATGGATTCAAGGAGCTTGGTTCTGTAAATAATGGGAGGTTTAGCAAATGTGGTTCAGCACAGTTTTATTAAAATATCATCCTGAGATCATATTTTTCAAGATCTTGAAGAAACCAGACTAATTAACAGCAGTTCGTCATAAAGTCGGGGTGTGGTCAGTCGTTAACCTGGGGGCTTGATGGATTATTTATTCTCAGCTGCTGGATAAATTCTCCTTGTGGTGATTTGGGTTTTTTCGGTGTTAGGGTTTTGTTTTATTTTTAGTTTGTTGGTTTGTTTGGTTTCTGCCTTGTCTCTTGTTTCATGTTTCATTTGCTCCTCCTCAGTCTCTCTCTCTTTGTCTCCCTGCCACACCTACACCTGTCCCCACTTTGTAATCACGTCACCTGTCTCCATTTACCTAATTATCCTCAGTCTTTAAAACCCGGTCATTGCCTTCCACACTCCGCTGGTTCATTGTTTGATGTTGTTAGTTTCTGTCCTGCCCGTACATGTTCTTGTTCCTGTTTATGCGCCTGTTTCTGTTGGTATTTGTTTCCTGTAGTTTTGGATTTAGTTTTTATCTTATTAGTTTGCTGCCTCGACAGCTTTTGTTTTCGTTTTGTCATTAGTTTAATAAATTAGTTTCGTTTCAAGTATGAGTCTGCGTTCTGGGTTCGCCTCCGTCATCACCACCGTTCATGACAGAATGAACCAGCCAGACCAGAACCCAGCAGACTCATATTTTTCTTTTTCCGACCTTCCTGAAGAGGATTTTCTTTTGCTCCACGTCGCAGTGAGGGAGTACTGCGATGTGGAGGCCACTTCTCGGGACATTCAGGTCCGTTTTTGGGCAGCCCATGCCCTCCTGAAGGAGGCTCTCCGTCACCCGGGCTGGAATCATCCCCAGGGATGGATGAGATTCTCAGAGATGCCAGGAGGGATTACACACGAGGATGCACTTCCTGGTCTCCTGCATCAGCAGCGCACTCCGTGTCTCCTGTGGCTGTTGCTCACTCCGTGTATCTGGTGGCAGCCACTCCTCCCGTGTCTCCAGTGGCTGCTGCGTTCCCAGAGCTCCCGGTCTCCCGAAGACGGAGGTGTCGAAAAAGAAAGGAACTGGCCGACTGTGGGGTCTTTCCATCGCTCATGCTGGTGGAGAAGGAGGAAAGGGCGTCTCCGTTCTGGGGAACCCGCTTGGCCTGCAGACCAGCTTCGCCGGCGCTGGCGAAGGCCTCGGTCCCGCCTGGACGGACACATCGCTCCGCTCCGTCTCGACGAGGGTCCGGACGTACGCCTCGCTCCGCTCAGCCACGTCGTGGGTCCGAGAGGACGTCTCCTTCCGCTCAGCCACGTTGTGGGTCCGAAAGGACTCCTCGCTCCGTTCAGCCATGCCTGCTTGGTCTATGCCAGCCTCGCCCAAGCTTGCTCCGCCGAGGACTGCGCCTGGGCCGTCCCCTCGAACTCTTGCTCCGCCGCTGGATAAATTCTCCTTGTGGTGATTTGGGTTTTTTCGGTGTTATGGTTTTGTTTTATTTTTAGTTTGTTGTTTTGTTTGGTTTCTGTCTTGTTTCATGTTTCATTTGCTCCTCAGTCTCTCTCTCTTTGTCTCCCTGCCACACCTACACCTGTCCCCACTTTGTAATCATGTCACCTGTCTCCATTTACCTAATTATCCTCAGTCTTTAAAACCCGGTCATTGCCTTCCACACTCCGCTGGTTCATTGTTTGATGTTGTAAGTTTCTGTCCTGCCCGTTCCTGTTCTTGCTCCTGTTTCTGTTAGTATTTGTTTCCTGTAGTTTTTGATTTAGTTTTTATCTTATTAGTTTGCTGCCTCGACAGCTTTTGTTTTCGTTTTGTCATTAGTTTCCTTTCAAGTATGGTTCTGGGTTCGCCTCCGTCATCACCACCGTTCATGACACTTCTACGAGGGAAGCGGGTGAATCCTAGGGAAAAAGACCATAATTTTGTCTGTGTTAACCAACCCCTGCAGTCAGCTTATCTAAGACCAACTTTGGTGTAATTGGGTAATACCCGGGGCCTGAGGCTGGTCTTTTAACTTTTGGAGGTAAGCTGAAGGGAACAATTACTGTCAGACGACAAGTCCAATCCGCACTGAGAACAAGCTCGACTTTGTGCTGAGGATATGGAAACAGATCCTGCTTTGGTTATACAGGGACTGAATAGCCCTGTACTCCTACAGGAATGCCTCAGGGAACAGTGATAAGCCTTTTCCAAATCCACACAATACTTGCAGACTGGAAAGTCAAACTCCCATGACCCCCTTAGCAACTCTGCAGGAGTGAAGAGCAGATTCACTGTTCCATGACTGGGATGAAAGCCACATTGCTCCTCCTGAATCCGAGGTTCAACAATTTGTCAGAGCCTCCTTTCCACCACCTTGGAGTAAACTTTCATAGGGAGGTTGAGAAATGTAAACTCCAGAGGTTGGAACACACCCTCTGAATCCCCTCGCATACATTACAGTCCCCTGAAATTTATTCATTTCAAAACTCTGTTATTTCATATAAAGTAATAAAAAACATTTATCTTGAAGTGGGTGTGAGTTCTGCTGGTCAGGAATCACCCTGGAAAGTTTGTAAAACTGTTTGATTCTTCATAGCTTGATGCAAATTCCTACATGTTTTCAATTAAAGACCTGTTTTAAGAAAATTTTAAGATTAAAAAAATACCATATATAGAATTTTTAACTTTAGCAGTAAGGGCAAAACAAATAAACTAGAAGCACTTGGATAGCACAAACTTCCATCACAGCCTAATGTCATTAAAAAATAGTCCAATCTTGACTGTGATCCAGATCACCACTAAAATTGAATCAATTATTTCAGTTTTTACCCCAACATTTCATTAAAATCTGTTACTTAGTTTTTAAGTTACCTTGCAAACAGACAAGCAAACAAACAAACAGACTCTACCAAAAACATTACCTCCTTGGCTAAGGTAATTATGCAGCGCACCTCACTTTCTGAACTTTTAGCTAGAACAGAAAAAGAAGAAGAAAGCATTGGGCTCACAGGTGCCCTCAGCGGACAGAGGCAGCTTACTGCCTGCTTCACTTCTGGCTTTTTCAATGCAGTTCAATGTCAGATAAAGAAAATAAAAATATAATAGTGATATATGAAATACAATAACCATTCTATGGAAATTATAACAAATTATACAAGTATCTACAAACACTATATTGTCATCTGAGTGACAAATCCATTCATGTGTACATGCTTAGACTAATTTGTGTTGCATTCTGAGGGAAGGCAGGGAATGATTCTGCCTCTCCTCACTGACCTGCACTCTATTAGATCAGGAAAAGGGCAAATTCAACAATTTTGATAGTAAAAGGAATACAAATGATAGGAATCATGAAGAAATTGCATTTATTACAAAAAGTAAATCTAAAACTAATATTAATATCTGCTTTATTTTACTATTGCATGTTTCCTGTTGTTATTATTTCTCTTCATGAAGGGTGAACCACTGGCACCCTGACTGCATGTCACTGCATTTAAACTACCTCAGTGACCTCTGCCAAGGTAGTGGACTCCCCTTCCCCCAAGTCCTCAGACTTTGCCTGCTCAAATTTGGACATGGTGGCCAGATTAAGGAGATCTTTAAAGTTTTCCTTCCACTGTCTGACAATACCCCAGTCCAGGTCAGCACTTCCCCAGCCAAACAAAGCAGAGCCAGAGACAGGCCTGCTCTCTTTTTCTGAGTAGTGAAACACTTTGCCAGAACCTCCTCGAGGTCAATTGAAATTCTTTTTTCATGGCCTCTCTGAATTCCTCCCATGCCTCGGTTTTTGCTTCCGCAACCACAGAAGCAGCAGCATCCATCCACATTTTGTCAGAAGCTCAATTTGTTATTAATGTAGAGAATAAAGCCCCAAAATACACCTTATTAACTAAATATGTAGTTATGTGTGTTAATGATGACTGTTTTTCAGTGGTTCTATAGTTAAACAGTGATATCACCAACAGAGACAGTTACCTGGGTGACTGTGATGCATTTAAAGTATATTTGCAGCCTAAGAAATTAATGAAAGTATAGTGTTGTAAAGCACTTTGAATCACCTTGTTGCTGAAAAGTGCTATACAAATAAATTTGACTTGACTTGACTTAGAACTTCAGTCCAGATGTTGTCTCAGACACGTGTCCCATGGTTGGAAGTTGTGTGACAACAGAAATGGTTGCACGCAGGTGTCTATCTGAGTGAGGCATGATGGAAGCAACACTTCATCCACTGCTCCTCTTACCCTGATATGCCAATCCCTCTGGAACAGGGGACATCTGGACTGGTCTGATTACATGATCCTTGTCCATTGTATTGAAGTCTAATCTTTATTTTCTCACACAGAGAACTTGCTGATAAGTTAGTTTCAAAAGTTAATCAGTTGGAAATGTTTATCCAATGATTATTTCATGAAAGTTTCTTTAAAATTTGTCCAGTGAGAACAATTTACAAGCAATCCAGCTTACATCACATCTCAGCTTTAAAAGCTCAACTCCACACTCTCTATTTCTGAATTGAGAAAGCTCCTCGGATGAGAAGCGAAACGTCTTCAACTACAGAATAGAAGTCCAGTTGTTTTTGCTTTTTAACCTTTTTTGAATAAACTGTAAACCTTTGTCTTTCGGTGGCGGGCAATAACGTAGTAACGTATCTGTATCTGATACTCATTGTAGCATGCTCTTCAGCAACACCAGGTTGTTACATATTTATTGGTCATTTTAAACACCTTTGTTAAATAAATGTATTAATGTTGAAAAGATATGCCATTATAACAAAAGTTACATAGCAGTGACCCAAAATTCACTTTACACAGTCTCTATGCTAACGCTTTGGTGCTTCTGTGTGTAATAGGTGTTGCCTTTGTATGTCTTTCAGAACTGCGTATCAGTGGTGTATTTGCGTTCTTGAAAGATTTGCCTAAATACAATGTTGTTCACAAAGCCATATAGTTGGTGCAACATATAAGTTGTTTTGTTGGAGTATATGGTATGTGGCATTGAATCATTGCACATCACAGTTGTAAATATAACAAAATTTTAACTTTTTGTAGCTTTGTTTTACAACTTTAAACCACAGTAAACCAGCAGATAGCTATATTTGAGTTGATTGAACTTGAAAGCTTTTCTGTTAAAATTGTGAGCATATCTTTATTTAAAACTTTGCAATAGTTACCAAACTCTCCAGTTCTATAAACAACATTTTTCTTCGACACGTCTGCCATGAAGAACCTGAGGAACCAATCGAGATTTAATGATTTAACGATGAGCAGTAATGATTTCAAAGAACTTCAACAAATTTGAGCTGTTATTCAGAGGTTCCTCACTATTTGTGAGAGTTTCAGCCTGTGGACATGCCAGGATCATCTCCAGCACTCACCAGTTTGGACCATGGTCACTAGCTTTGCTAAATAACGAGACAAACTCTCTCCATCACTTCAGACTATTCTTGCTTGTGGCTGTTTCCATAAAATGTTTTTTTTCTTTTGAGTTGGTAATAATAGTCAAATTTAAATTACCATTGATTTTTATTTTTTTATGTGCTTTTTCATTTTAATTTTAATTAAAACCACAATTTTATAATTTACTCCCCTTCTCTCTGTTTAATCAGCATAACTTTAATTCATATTTTGGTGTCTGAATGCAATTTCAATGATCCATCAATTCAGTCTTCTTTTTGCCATAAAGTTTAACTGGAATTTTTCATTCGTAACTCATTTCATGCTCTGTATTATAGTGCAAACAGTTGTAAATAAATTCCCTTTATACTTATTACCTCCGCCAAGGAGGCCATGTTTTTGGTAGCGTTTGTCTGTCTGTTTGTCCATTCATCTGCCTGTGTACAAAATTATTTAAAAAGTTATGAACAGATTTTAATGAAATTTCCAGGAAACATCAAACATGATACAAGGAACAAGTGATTACATTTTGGTGGTGATCCGATTACCGCTGAAAGTCAAAGGCTAAGGTCACAGATCAGTCCATGCACTAACTTTGCAATCGTGTAACTGAGGAAAATTCAACTGCACAGTTGGACATCTCTTAGGTTAAGGGTGATCACCACTGATTTCAAGGTCATGGAGTCAAAAATCAACATCACAGTTGACCTGGTGCTTTAACTACGCAACAATGTAAAGTAGGAATATCAAACTGCACAGCTGGACACCTCATGGGTAAAAGATGATGCTTGTAGATTTCAAAGTTCATGTGGTCAAAGGTCAAGGTCACAGGTAACCCTTTTGTTAAAAACCTGTTTATGCTCCTGAATGTAACCCTTTTGTTACCTGTGCCAAGGAAGTTATGTTTTTGGTTGGTTTGTTTGTTTCCTATCCTTTACTAGCTGAAAACCCAAGTGACAGCCATAACCCCTGAACTAATCATCCATTCATCCATTTGCTTTACCTGCTTTTCCATGTAGGGTCGTGGGGCAGCTGACACCCATCTCCAGGGTTACTGTGCGAAAGAACAGGTTGTGGGTCTTTCACAGGGCTGAAGTAATCTTAACTCCCAAGATTGTTACTATTTGTGGTGTATGTCATTTGTTTAACTCTACATTAATGGTGGCCCATACAGGGAGCACTTTGTCTAAGGATCTGATTTTACACAAAAGAAAGAAAGTAATCCCATAACCTCACAATTTGTGGGTGCTGTCAAAATCTGCATTTAAAACTGGTTTGCTTGATATCATTTCTGTGTGTTTGAGTCTGTAGTTCCAAAAAGCCTATCTCAAAGCAGTCATTGTGCGAGAGGCAGGGAACACCCTGGACAGATCTCCAGTCCATCACAGAGCCATACTAAATTCTATTATTAATGTTTGTATTTTTCGTTACCTTGTTTAACTCTACATAAGAGTTGGTCCTGTCTAATTTAAGGGTGTATTAAGTGTTAAATGTACAATTGCTGGTAATATGGATCATAGAAATTAAATCCCATTAATCTGTTCCTTCTTTCTTTCTTATTTTTGGTGGTGGTGGGGAACTAAAGGTATTGATTAGGGGTCAACATCCCTTTGTTTGACTTATGTGCATATGTCAAAGAATACATCAAAGAAAACAAGATGATTACGCCAAGGCAACTGAGCCAACACTATGGTGCACTGTAGCTTTCCTACCATTTATCCCAATACATACACAATATGTAATGGGAATGCGTTATGAAGGCTACTTGCATATCATGTACATCACAAGACTTAATCTTTTACATGTATTTCATTTATTCATGTTGTTTTTTTTTTTTAGAATATACAATCATATGTGGCAAAATACAAAACTGTGACAGTTGCCTAAAGATTTATATATTTATTTTGCATTCCCATTTCATTTTTTTTTAAATGAAAAATGATAATTCACCAATGTTCCTGCAGGTTTTTTATCATGTCTTGGTCAATTTATACCCCTTTTAGTAGTTTCATTAATTTATATTGTGGTTTTGTTTAATGCAAGCCAAGAATTTGATTTTTCTTTTAAACAAGAAGATATTATTTTCCACAATTGACTGGCTTTTTTGAACAGTGGTTTAAAAAAATGGGGCTACTCTCTGCATCATTGGGGCTAAATAACTGCTTGACAACTGAAATATTGTGGTACTTTTTCAAATTTCCCAA
Organism: Kryptolebias marmoratus; assembly: GCF_001649575.2. Classification (NCBI taxonomy): domain Eukaryota; kingdom Metazoa; phylum Chordata; class Actinopteri; order Cyprinodontiformes; family Rivulidae; genus Kryptolebias; species Kryptolebias marmoratus. The sequence goes on from NC_051442.1 coordinate 27,449,328, forward strand.
CATCTGGTCAACATAGAAAACAATGGCAAATGATTTTTTTTTGACATGTAGAAAAAAAAATTAATACAATTTAACTTTCAGAACACAGATACAGTCAAATTCAAGGGTTTATAAAATCAGGAAAAAAAATTGTGGTCCACAAGGACATAGGGGTTTATGAGGTCTGTTTCCATAAAATACACAAATCTAGCTTATTCATGGTTTAAGGGCACCTATAAAGATTACGGGGCCCAAACACATACAATATCATGTGCAAGCTTTTAAAAATCACCAGTGTTTTTTGCTGTTTTTGCTCAAGGATGGCAAACAACACGAAGGAAAGATTTGCCTGTAAGATGACGCAATGTATAGTGCACTAATAGAAGAAAGTCTATGTACTACAGCACAGCCTAGTATAGCTGCAATCCTGTGCAGTCTAGGTGAAGCTCCTTGTAAAATGTATCAGTTACTCTTCAACACCAAGTTTAACTAGACTAACTGCAAGGACAAATATAACAAACAAATAACTTTGTCTCCAATGCTATAACTCAAAGGTTAGCAATATGACCCCCTACCCCACCACACACACATCCCATTCCACTGTTCTGCTGCCATGAAAGTTGTAGGAATACATAAAGCTGATAGACGATGGAACAAGATGACAAGATTTCAACCCTGTAGATAATAAATGTATCCTTCTGCAGCTGCCGATTCAAGGAGAAGCCTCTCAAAGCAAAAACCTGTCTGAGTTCAAGCTGTGGACAGTTTGCAGCCACTGCATAAAAAGAACGCACCAGAGAGAATTCTGAACACATATTTAACCTCATTGTCAATGTGAGTCTTTAACCCCCCACCCCCTGAACTGCATGTCAATTAACAATCTCCTCTTTAAAATGGAGGTTTGAGAATAGCTGATGGTTAAAAAAAGGGATTCCAAATTGTGGCCTGTTTGGTTTGCATTTAATGGAGCTTTCTGGGGGCCCTGACCTTGCTGGCCTGGGTTTTTATCAGTCCCTCCAGGATTTCGCGGGCATTTTTTGTGATTGTTGCGGCTAAAATTCCTGATTTCGCGGGGCATTTTCCTAAAAGTTGCAATTTTTTTTTACTAAAATCAATAAAAACCCATAACTTTTAATATATAAACCAAAAATACTTACTAGTTTTGTAAGATAATTACCAACAAACATCGACATTATCAAAAGGTGCTTTATTTGAGAACTTTGATAGCTTATAAACTGACATTCATGACCATTTCTGGATTGTCCCTCGTCTTTAGCTCTCCTCACATGTTTTGCAGACACAAAGTGTTTGTCGATGGATGACTTGCGTTTATGTTCTTTAGTTATCATGCTATAAACTTAGACTGCTGAAGGACAAACTGACCACATTTCCTCACTTTATTGCTGTCTTTACTCACTGTTTTCCCCATGTTTGTATTTAAAATTATTTATATCATTATCATATGTTTTTCTTTATTTTTCTTCCCATAGAAATTACACATAAACCAGTCATCCTGTGTTTGTCTGCGTCTCTTTCCTGTCCTCTCTAACCCCAGCCGGTCAAGGCAGATGCCCACCCAATCCGTTTATGGTACGTTCTTTGGTTTTTTCGTTTCAAAATTAAATTGCAAAAACAAAACAAGCATGTGTTTTTTTGTTTTTTCGTTTTTAAAACAAAATTTGAAAAATGGCAGTTTGTGAAGTGAAACTATAATATATAGACACTCCTTACCAGTTAGAATAATGTATTAATGTTCTGTAATTCTATTGATTGTATTAACCTAAGGATGAGTGTAACTCTGCACTAGCTGGCGAGGTCATGGGAGTTTATGGGACTGCAGGTACTAAGCGCGGAAGATAACGCGGTCTGGGGGAGTCAGCTAAGCGGAAGCCGGAACCCCTCCAAAGGACGACACCTGCAGAAGATGGAGAAAAACAAGTCCATATATAGGGTTCCGGAAAGATGATCGAAGGAGGATGGGCCAGCTCTTTGTTTAGGTTAAAATGCTATGTTTTAGTGATTTTGCTCAGACATCTTCTGGTATTCCTGCTGTGAGCTGGTAAAGAATGTCTCCCTTAGTACTAAGGCTAATAAATCTTTTAAACTGAAGATACTGCTTATGACCATTTTTGACTCCTGGTTTCTCTGTGCATTTTCCAGTCCGTCGTGAGGAGAGGTTTTTTAAAGTTTTGAGTTTCATTTAGGTAATATTTTGTCTCCTCAACAAGTTGCAAAAATAAAAAGGGGTGTGTTTTTTTTTTTTTAAACTGCAATGATTAAACCAAAGACAAGCTTTTATTTTGTTGTTAATTCAATGGGACCTTATGGCGGAACGGGAAATGAAGACCTGAACTCCCGGCACATAAATTTTTCAGTTACCAGTAGGTGGCAGTAATGTACACTTCAGTTTCTTGCCAACCACCATTAAAATCCACAAGAAGAGCTTTTTCAGTTAGCACTTCAGAAACTACCAGTTTAAAAATGGATAAGTTTGTCTTATTTAGAGGGAATCAATGACGTCATGACGTCGGTCAGTGTGCGTTTGCGTCTACGGCCGGTGTTCTGACGAACGGTGCTTCCTCGTCAGATTTTCCTACCGTAGCATGGCTAAACAGCGATGTCTAACGGTCGGTGCTACCCATCAAAAACTGCTACCATCATGTTTACAAACCGAAAACTATAGCGGTTCATGTTAACGTTAAATATCATCGGAGACTGAAGTGGAAGCTTAGGAGTTATGCTTAACATAGAATTGAAACAATTTATATCCACGACGAAAACCTTTCTAAAACCACAAAAATCACATCCTTTATTAGAATATCCTACCTGTTAAATATAAGTGGGTAGCACAAATAGATCTATGCATTAAAAGCAGCAAGTGTCTGAAAAACATTACAACTTACATACAAAAACTTACAAAAGCACAAAAAAACACTCCACAGAAATAAATTTCACTTGTCTGAATTTTTTATGTACAGATATGCATCTTTTAATGGTTTAAAATAAAAAATGTAAAAAATAAGAAAAATCTAGTTATTTCCATGCAGTGTCCAGAAAGAGGTGTTGTTTAGCTTGTAGGGCACCACAAATGCTTCCACCCACCTCCATCATCATCATCATATGAAATAACTTTTTGTCACAATAAAAAATACTCCACCAGCTACTATGGCTGTATTTTTGTATGTGAATGTTTTGTATTATAAGTGGAATTAATTTACTGTAACTAGATTTGATTCATGATTTGGAATTATTTTTTTCTTTGTGCATAGCGCCTTGAGTATGACATTTGTTGTGCATCGGTGTTATAAAATAAACTTAATTGAATGTAAGACACTGAAAATCAGCTTTGACATTAAAGAAACACCTGTGTGTGTGCATGTTTGTCTGTTAGCAAAAACATAATGAATCACTGGATAGATTTTAATGAAACTTACAGAAAGTCATCATTCAACATTCATCTAAAACTAATTCACTTTTGAAGTCAGTTTCATTAAAGATAGCTACCACAAGCACCTGAGCTTTAAAAACAAAACATTGCTATAAGGTAGTCAGTTTTACAGACATTGACCTAAATTTTGATGTGGTAGTAGCTGAGGCTGATCCCCAACATATAATCTGAGCACTAATAGACTGCTTTGAAATATTTGATTAAAATTTGGCATAATGTATTTAGAGATAACTTTGTCTATTGTCTATTAGCAAAATACCTCATGAACCACTGTATTGATTTTAATGAAACCTTTATACCATTATTACTGGATGGACAGCTAAACTGATTAACTTTTGAGTCAATCAACCTTAATTCAAGTATTTTTATTGTTTTGATTATACAGAACAACCAACAAGTAAAACAACAAATTTACATACATTATATCCCGACACAGGGGCTTCATTGTCTTTAAACTAGACTTCTTAAAACAAAGTATTACCTCCCCCATTTCCACCACAAGGTGGCATCTGAAAAATTATTAAAAAAAGGACAGACATCAGACAGGTTAAAAAAGAAAGAAAGAAAGGAAGAAAGGAAAAAAATGAGGAAACAGGGCAGAGATGAGGACAAATTAATTCTAATTCAAGGAATTTGCATCAAATATTTTGTCATTATACACCAAGAAAGGTTGCCATATCTTCTGAAACTTTTCAGATGGATTTCGGACTGTACTTCTTATTGCTTCAAGCTGGAGGAATGACATAATATCACGCACCCAGCGTGAATGTTTGGGGGGTGCAGGTGCTCTCCAATTAGTGAGAATTAGACGACGTGCTACTAATGTAGAAAACGCAATCAATTGAGATTGGCTTTTTGAAACCCTACCAGTATGTACTACCCCAAATATAGCAGTGATAGGGTCAGGATCAATCTTCTCTTTACAGATATATGTAAATGTATTGAAGATCTCTGACCAGAATGTGCCCAGACTAGGACATGACCAAAACATGTGAGCCAAAGAGGCGGGTGCTTGGCGACAGCGAGTGCGAGTCAATCAACCTTAATATGGCCACCATAGCTAATTAATTTTCCATCACAAAAATGTCTATAACTCAGTCACCTTTACAGACATTGAAATAAAATTTGGTGTGGTAGTAGCAGAGAATAACTCACAACATATACTCTGTGAATGACATCTTACATGAGGTTGTACAAAACACTTTTCAAAATGTTACCAAAATGACTATGAATCGGTTATTTCCCAACATAATGATCTAAGTTAAAAACCCTGTCATAAAAGGCTGGAGGCAATATTATTTCCTTTAAGGAATGCATTAAATGCTGGTTATGATTTTCAGAATGTAGTTTTTAGAGATTTTGTGATAAATGATTGTGACATCTTCAAAAAATGGCAACTATCCCATATTGTTAGTCTTCTTCACATAAAATAAAACATAACTGTCTCTGGTTATTTGTTCCTGCTGAGTTTTTAAACAATCTCAATGCAGGAATTCTTAAGAATTACTGAATATGTTTCTTTGAGAAGCAGCTAGTGAAAAATGAAGTGAGAATGTGGTTTGAGGAAGCAGCAGTACAGATATTCTCTCTTTACTTTCCCATTTAGGGACAATCACCAAAAAGAGTGTTTTGGCTCCCGGTCCGCTGAGAAATGGACTGATGCATTCAACATATGATGAATTCACTGAAAGCCAGGGTCATAAATCATTACTACAAATTCTTTCATCCTCTAGATTTGGTATTTAATTTGCCCCCCTCCCTCCCATAGCACAGATCACTGAGGACCTTACTGAGAGCAGGGAGAGAGAGAGAGGTCGATCTTACGTTCTTGGTTGGTGGGTGGAATCGCAGACCGGCTGCAAGGGCATGGGTTCCAGGTTCTGGAGGACCGAGGCGGCGGCGAGCGTTGGAGGGCAGAACAGGGTAGTCTTCGCTGTGGATATACAGAGCCGTTGGTGGAGGTCCGGGACTAAACCTGTGCCCAGGGTCAGGCCACCTTTGGCGTCGTGGAGGTACACACGGGGAAATCCTGAGGTGGCGGCGTTCTCCGGCGATCTTGACAGACACAGGAAAACACCTGACGAGGAGAGCACAACGAGGAAATACTCAGGGGGGGGTTCTAAGCCGTCGAGGAGCAACGTTTACCATGAGAGGCAAACACTCAGGCACTGAAGTGTTGGCCAGCCGCTCCATAAATATGCCACAGCAGCCAGCTCCAGATTAGACACAGGTGCACCTACGGGGTTGGCACCGCATCTGTCCCGGGTCGCTAGAATGGACAGGCTTAATCTGGGACACATGGAAGGTGGAATGAATGCGTAGGGACTTGGGAAGGCGTAGCCGAACGGCGGCCGGGCTGATAACAGACAGGACCTTAAAAGGGCCGATGTACTTGGGGCCCAACTTCTTGGATGTGGCCTTCAGGTGAACATCACGGGTGGACAGCCAGACCCTTTGACCAACAACATAGGTTGGTGCAGAGGTCCTCTTATGGTTGGCAATGCGTTTGTTCTGAGCGGCTGTGTTGTTGAGTGCAGTAATGGTATCTTTCCATACCTTCTGGCAGCGATGGACGTGGTGATGGACAGAGGTGACTGAGATTGTCTCCTTGTCAGAGGGGAGGAGCGGTGGTTGGTAGCCCAGGGACACCTCGAATGGGGAGAAACCTGTGGCGGCAGAGACATGACTATTATGTGCATACTCAACCCACGGGAGGTATTGGGCCTAGTCTCCGGGATTGGAGGCAGTAAGGCAACGCAGAGTGGTCTCTAACTCCTGGTTCATTCTCTCAGTTTGGCCATTGGTTTGGGGGTGATAGCCTGAGGTCAGGGGAACTTTAGCACCCAGTGCTGCACAGAACTGCTTCCAGACCTGGGAGATGAACTGAGGTCCGCGGTCTGACAGTATCTCCTGGGGAATGCCATGCAGTCGATAAACATCGCAATGTTTTTTCGTCGTGTTTACTTGTACTCTCTGCTGGCATGGACGCTCCTACCTCTTCTCCTAGGACCTGTTTCAGGTATCCTACAATATTCAGCTGATGAGCTCCTTAGGCTCCGCTGCCACTGGCCTAATCCTCCACCTGTATCGGTGGGTCTCCATCCGGACGTCGCTCTCCTGCCCCACAGGCGATACATCCACCGTGGGTCTCGGCGTAATTTCCAGCTCGACAGGTCCAAACCTATCCATTCCATCTGGACCACCAACCGTCGCCCTCGTAGGAATCCCAGCCGGTTTGCAGACCACAACATGCTAGCCAGCTTAGCTAGGTCAGCTAACCCGCTCTCTAGCTCTGCCCCTCTCAACTTTGGTCTCCTCAACATCCGTTCTCTTACAAACAAAGGACATCTCATCCAGGATCTGCTTACTGACCGCAAGCTTGACTTTCTCTGTCTTACCGAAACTTGGCAACAGGCACAAGACTTTTCCCAGCTCATTGACTCCACTCCCCCTGGCTTTGTTTACATTGCACAACGCCGTAACTCCGGTCGCGGGGGTGGTCTCGCGATAATCCATCGTGAGAACTGGAAAGTTTCACCTGTGTGTTTACCTGCCGTCAGCTCATTTGAGAGCGCTGT
>NC_051442.1:27458546-27484453 GCF_001649575.2 Kryptolebias marmoratus
AAATGGTTCAAAACTCAGCTGCCCGCATCATCACCAAAACCCCCTCATCCCACCACATCACCCCAGTTCTCCACCAACTTCACTGGCTTCCCGTCTCATTCAGAATTTAATTCAAAATCCTCATGTATACATTCAAGGCTATCCACAACCTCGCTCCTTCCTATCTGTCCGATCTCGTGCACATCACCACCCATTCACGCTCCCTTCGTTCATCGTCCTCCATCCACCTCAACATTCCTCCTGTCTGCCTCAGTACCATGGGAAACAGAGCATTCTCCCACTCTGCTCCACAACTCTGGAATGCTCTTCCACCTGACTTGCGCAACATTGACAATCTCTCGACTTTCAAAACACAACTCAAGACTCATCTGTTTAAGCTAGCCTTTTCTCTGTAACTTTTCTTGTTGTTATTCTTCTATTGCTGTTATTCTTGTTGTTATTCTTCTGTGTCCTTATATTGTAAAGTGTCCTTGGGTGTCTTGAAAGGCGCTACAAATAAAATGCATTATTATTATTATTATTATTATAATAGTGAAAATGGTGGTCATACCTTTTGACGTGGGGAGACCCATAACAAAATCGACAGCAATGTGGGACTAGGGACGCTTAGGGGTAGGAAGAGGTTGGAGTAGGCCAGCTGGAGGTTGATGTGAGGACTTGTTTCTGGAACAAACTACACATGCTTGAACAAACTCTCTTACATCCTTATGGACAGATGGTCACCAGAACCTTCTATTGACCAGGGCAATGGTACGGCTGATACCTGGGTGGCCTGAAAACTTGGATGCATGTATCCACTGGAGGAAACGGGAACGGACTGAAGTAGGCACGTAGATCTTTCCATTAGGACACGAGGGAGGAGGGGGCTCCGACTGATGGGCCTGTCTGAGGATGTCCTCGATCTCCCAGAAAACGGATCCCACAGTGCAGCTGGGTGGTAAAATGGGAGCTGGACCATCATAGGAGTCATCGGGAGCATAGACTCTGGATAGGGCTTCGGGTTTGGTGTTCTTAGAACCTGGACGGTAGGAGATGGAAAGGTTAAATCTGGAAAAGAACAGAGACCATCGGGACTGACGTGGGTTTGACCATTTAGCCGACTGGAGGTGAGCCAGATTTTTATGATCGGTCCAAACCAAAATGGGATGCTCGGCTCCCTCCAGCCAGTGTCTCCATTCTTCCAAAGCCAACTTAATGGCAAGGAGTTCTCGGTCTCCAACGTTGTAATTTCGCTCAGGAGGGGTTAATCTGTGAGAAAAGAAGGCACATGGATGAGTATGGTGATCTTGGCTAGATATCTGAGACAATACTCCGCCAACACAAATGTCAGAAGCATCTACCTCCAAAATAAACTGTTTGGAGGGATCTGGCTGGACCAGAATGGGTGCGTTGGCGAACAGGGACTTTAAATCGTTAAAGGCTGTCTCAGCCTGGGGAGTCCAGGTGAAGGCAGACTTGGTGGAGGTGGGGGCTGTTAAAGGTGAAGCCGTCTGACTATAATTTCGAATAAATCGACGATAGAAGTTTGCAAACCCCAAGAAACGTTGGAGTTGCTTTCTTGTCTCGGGCCTCGGCCAGTCCAGTACAGCTTTGATCTTGTTCTCGGATGGTTTTTCCTGTCCGCCCTCTAGGATGTACCCCAGGAAGGTAACTGACTGACGATGAAATTCACATTTCATAACATAGAGCTTGTTCTCCAGGAGTCGTTGGAGAACCAGGCGAACATGCTTCTCATGTTCTTCTTGGGACTTGGAATAAATCAATATGTCATCTAGGTAGACAAAGACAAACACGTCAAGGAAATCTCGCAGCACATCATTAACCAATGCTTGAAAGAAAGCAGGAGCGTTGGTTAATCTGAACGGCATGACCAAGTATTCGTAATGGCCCATTGGGGTCTTAAACGCCGTCTTCCACTCATCTCCTTCACGGATGCGGAAGAGATGATAGGCGTTTCTGAGATCCAATTTAGTAAATATGGTGACCCCGTGGACTGGTTCAAAGGCTGAGGATAGGAGTGGTAATGGGCCTTTATTCCATACAGTAATCTGGTTGAGCCCTCGATAATCAATACAGGGTCTCAATGAGCCATCCTTCTTTCCCACAAAAAGAATCCTGCTGCTAGGGGGGATGGGGACGTGCTGATTATGCCAGCGGCCAGCGAGTCATTTATGTACCTCTAATAGCCGTACTGGTGAAGTTCGGTGGGTTATCTTGGGCAGGGCCTCCCCATTGAGTGCGGACGCACAGAGGAGAACTAATAGTGGCTCGACCTCGATTCCCAGCTGTTGGACTAAGACAGTGTTGATGAGATTTTGCTCACAACCAGAATCAATGAGGACGGAAAGAGAAACAGATGTTTGGTCATTAACTAGGGTAGCTGGGAGTAGTAGGCGAGGCTTCTTTTCCTCATGTTGCGCCGGCAGTTTCCTCGCCGCTACTGCCGGGCCTGCATGTTTAAACGGATGGGACAGTTGGCAATGAAATGTGTTGGTGATCCACAATACAAACAGAGCCGAGACGCCATTCTCTTTTGCCTCTCCTCCGGTGTTAGGCGGGTGTGGCCGATCTGCATTGGCTCCAACTCCGTGGGAGCCGGCACCGGGGTAGGGTGAGTGGAGCAGGAAGGTGGATTAGCGAGGGACGTCTTAACAGTCAAGCCCCTTCAGCTCCGTTCTCTGGCTCTAGCTCGTATACGATTATCCAGCCTTATTGTAAGGCTAATCAGCTCCTCCAAAGTATCGGGTTCATCTAGCGTTGCTAATTCATCCTTTAATTGTTCATTCAGGGCATGAAAATAAGTACTCTTTAACGCTGCTGCGTTCCAGCCCGAAGCTGCAGCTTTAATTCTGAACTCTATGGCAATAACTCAGGGAATGTGCACCCGAACTCTGTGGGTGACGTGAATCTAGATTCAGCCCATTCTAAGGCACCACTAGTCAACAGGGAGAGCATGTATGCAATCTTTGTGTTATCATGCTGAAAACTTTGTGGAGAATGGTTGAAAATTATCTGCATTGCAGAATGAAACCCCTACATTTGTAAATGTCACCTGCAAACTTCTCTGGAGCCGGCGGTTGGACGTCGGAAAACGTGGAGTGGACTCGAGGGACCGGAGCGGGGGGCGGAGCAGATGACAGAGCAGAAGAAGAACTCGGCGCGTGTTGGACAGAGCTTTGCAAAAAGTTTGACAGTTCAGTGAGCCGGCGGTTAGTCTCAGCCTGCTGACTGCCTAACTCTCTGAGCGCCGCCTCATGAGACTGTATGAGTGTGTGTTGTTCCGATAACGCTCTCCTGATAGCGTCTGCTGGGGTAGACTGTTGGCCTGAGTGTTCTGTCATGTCGGGTTCCAGTTTTCTAAACCACATGCAGGAACACTCTCAGGAAAACAAAGTCAGTGGAACAAGATTTATTAAACAGAAAAAGAGGGAAGGGGTGATGGTCGGGAATCGGGGTGGGGTACCAGAACGTCACACTGTAATGAAAGGAGAGGTGGTGAGTGATGGGTTCACCACACATAGGAATTCTCAGTACAGGGAGAGAGAGAGAGGTCGATCTTATGTTCGTGGTTGGTGGGTGGAATCGTAGACCGGCTGCAGGGGCGTGGGTTCCAGGTTCCGGAAGACCGAGGCGGCGGTGAGCGTTGGAGGGCGGAACAGGGTAGTCTTCGCTGTGGATAGACAGAGCCGTTGGAGGAGGTCCGGGACTAAACCTGTGCCCAGGGTCAGGCCACCTTTGGCGTCGTGGAGGTACACACAGGGAAATTCTGAGGTGGCGGCGTTCTCCGGCGATCTTGACAGACACGGGAAAAGACCTGACGAGGAGAGCACAACGAGGAAATACTCAGGGGGGGTTCTAAGACGTTGAGGAGCAACGTTTACCATGGGAGGCAAACACTCAAGCACTGAAGTGTTGGCCAGCCGCTCCATAAATACGCCACAGCAGCCAGCTCCAGATTAGACACAGGTGCGCCTACGGGGTTGGCACCACATCTCTCCCGGGGCTCAGTCAACCAGTGACATCTGGTGGACGAGGAAGCAGGGAAAAAAACAAACAAAAAACAAAAACTCCGACCATGACACACGGAACAGAACAAGGAGAGGAACAAAGAAAAGAACACTGTCATTCCTTACGTTGCTGGAGTATCTGAGAAACTCAGAAGGATTTTCTCCAAACACAACATCCCAGTACATTTGAAACCCAACAGGACTCTCAGGCAGAGGTTGGTCCACCCTAAGGACAAAACACCCAGTGGTGTATGCAGTTCAGTGCAGCGAAGAATGTTCAAACCTCTATATTGGAGAGACCAAACAACCTCTCCACAGAGGCATGGCTCAACACAGGAGAGCCACCTCTTCTGGTGCTCTGCGTCTCTCCCAGTACCTTATTGTCCTGGAGGCTGCTGACCCTGTGCTTCACTGGCGACCTACCTGTGTGCAGATGCACGGCTGCCTTGGGGTGGTGCCGGATGTCTGTTTGCCTGGGACTGCTGCTGCCTTCTGGGACTGGATTCACCTGTCCTTTCTGCTCTTGAGTGCTGTAGATGGCGAGCCTTTTACTGTTCACAGCACTTTTTAAGTGTGCATCTCCAGGTGGTTTGCTAGTGTAACACCTGATATGTGGAGTGAATACGTGTTACCGTAAAACGGGAGGTCATGGGTGGAGAAAGAGCAACACACTGAGAGGGAATAGCGTGGCTGTAGGGATGTTTATTCAGTCCTCTGTGACCAGCAGGTGGCAGAGATCTTTTTAAAAGTTACAAGATGCACCCGAACACAGACTGAGCAGTGCACAATATTTTATTAAACAATTTCTTTAAAACATTTTTCTGTTTAAAACGAGGCTTCAGGCCCACTACTCTGCCACTCGAACGAAAGGGAACAAAAAGGACAGACAAGTTCAATTATTCTAAAAGAGAAACAAAACATGCAATGCAAACAAAGTTAGTAAAACAAATAAACAAAACAAGAAAACATTAGTAACTTCACACAACAAATACAAACCGTAAAAAAAAAACACTTCAAACAATCGAACAATTATTGTCATCCAGTCCAAATGCCCTTCGATGGGGCCGGAGGAGTAACGCCATGCCCCCACAGCCTGCCCGACCAGCGACAGGTCCAGCTGAGAGCGACCCAAACAAACAGCGATAAGACAAGACAGCAGAACGTCCAAAGCACTGCAGCTCCAAACACAATCGGTGCCTGAAACAGAAACTCATTAACGGTGGATCCAGATAAAAGAGAAATCAAAAGCTGAATAGCAGGTAGCTTACCCAGGGGTGGAAACACAGCCTAACCTGGGAGGGAGCGGGTCAGCAGGTGAGGACCGGATAGAAGCCGCACGCCANTGACAACCTCCAGCTCCAGCCGGCAACGTCAGCAGAGCGACACTGCAGAAACGCACGATAAGCGCAGCACCCAAAAACCAACCACGGATAGCAAAACCGGCACTTACGATCTACACGAGTCGACCAAACACAGACCAACAAATAGCCGCCGATTGTAGCCACAGTGGGAGAAACAAAGACACACACCTGCCGCAGCCTCCCTGACTATAAAGGCATCTGCCCCGCCCACCAATCAACGGTGCGTCCCGAGCTACACCTGGCACGCAGAGCGGGGGAGGATGGGATCAGTGCCTCCAAATCTGAGGCCATGGTCTTGAGCCGGAAAAGGGTAGAGTGCTTTCTCCAGGTCGGGGAGGATATCCTGCCCCAAGTGGAGGAGTTTAAGTATCTCAGGGTCTTGTTCACAAATGAGGGAAAAAATGGAGCGGGAGATCAACAGGCGGATTGGTGCAGCATCTGCAGTGAAGCGGGCACTGTACTGATCTGTTGTGGTGAAGAGAGAGCTGACTCAAAAGGGGAAGTTCTCGATTTACGTTCCTACCCTCATCTATGGTCACGAGCTTTGGGTAGTGACCGAAAGAACGAGATCGCGAATACAAGCGGCTGAAATGAGTTTCCTCCGCAGGGTGTCTGCGCTCTCCCTTAGAGATAGGGTGAGAAGCCCGGTCATCCGGGAGGGACTCAGAGTAGAGCCGCTGCTCCTCCACGTCGAGAGGAGCCAGTTGAGGTGGCTCGGGCATCTGATTAGGATGCCTCTTGGACGCCTCCCTGGTGAGGTGTTCCGGGCACGTCCCACGTGGGAGGAGGCCCAGGGGAAGACCCAGGACACGCTGGAGGGACTATGTTTCTCGGCTGTCCTGGGAAAATAAATCATCTTACATACTATTTAAATGAAATGTCCTCATTTCAAAATAAAGTAGTAATAAAAATAAATCGTCCTACCACCAGGGGTTTTGTAAACAAAGCAAGAAAACTCATAATAAGGCCACATAGAAAATAACAGTCACACCCTTTTATTTTTTTCTTAAATAGGGTACCTGTTTGTTAACATTTATAATAAAAGAACACTCCTTATAACTTGCTCATAACAGCAGTCATTGTGGCTGCTGCACAGTTCACCCACTTCTGGTGATAACTACACCCCCAGATGGTGGTAAACCAGGGGGTGGTTGCGCAGAGTGATGGGAGACCGGTCCAATTTGTATACTTGATGAAGGTAACAACGACCTAACAGTTTCTGATGCTTGGGCTGCCACTGTTTGACCAAAGAGCAAGGATAACACACCAGACAAAGCTGTATACCTTGGCACTGTGTCCCTGTTTGGCAGCAGTACAGACTGGTTTACCTCCATTGGTAATGTGTCTGTGGAGCAATGGTAAGGTTTTAAACAATCATAGTGAATGACTTTGGTTGCAGCTTGAGGATTTTTCACATCCACCAGCTTATATAGGAGCCACTTGTCATCCACATATACAACCTTATATGGTCAAGTCCAGTTTGGGGAAAGCTTATGTCGTTGTGTGGTGGGATCATCTGTCCATACCAGATCACCACAGGCATAAACCTTGTATCTTTGTTGTAATAGTACTTTCGTTTTTGTCTCTGTTTTTCACGATGGAGAAGAACAGTCTCAAAAGCAGCGACCATTCGTGTAGCCAATTCTTACCCATAGTTTTGTGGACTGTCAGAAACTTTTGGCGGTGAAACATGGATGTTAGTAGGTAGTCTGGGCTCTCTACCATGAGCAAGGAAATACGGTGAGTACCCTGTGCTTGAGTGAGGAGTAGAGTTGAAAGAAAGTACAACAGCAAGAAGGTAGTGGTCCCATTCACCTCCATGATCTTGAATGAGTTGAGCCAACTCTGACTAATGGTCTGAATAATTTCTGATTCATATTGTCGTCCCTGATCCGACAACAGTTCTTCGGGAACACCATGTTCAGGAATATTCCTCTCATAGAGTAACTGTGCTACTGTGGCAGCCTTTTAATCTGGCATAGCATATGCATTTACATACTTGGTAAAATGGTCCTGTACCACAAGCACATATCTGTTTCCAATAGAGGTAATCGGAAGTTTGGTAATGTCAGTACAAACCAACTGAAATGTCTGAATAGATTGTAAAGGAGCTCTGTGTTTTGGTACAGCCTTTCTAAAAGCTTCACGTCTTACACAGATTACACAAGTTTTTAATGTCAGATCTCATTCCTGGCCAATAACACACTGTCAATGATTTCTTAAATGTCTGTTCAGCACTGTAATGACCAGAGCAAGGATTAACATGAAGAAAATGCATTGTTTCTGTAACAAGTGCAGATGGGATTAACACTTGATAAATCTCGGGTTTCTCTGTTGTTCTATGCCCTCTGCGACAAAGCAAGTCGTTACATAGCAAGAACTTAGAAAACTGCCACCACAGTTTTCTCTGAATTCTTTTACCTGTCTGAGGTAGGGGTGTTTCTTGTTTTGTACCCAGGTATACACTTAAAAAAAACAGGATCAGAGAGTTGTGCAGATACAATGTTCATGTTATGGTTAGATAATGTCTGTTGCAGTGTGGCAAACCCCATATTTACCTGTGCCCCATCATTGTCCACACAACACACTTGTGATACAACATTGGTCGACTGCAAATGTTCTGTGGTGATTTGGCTTTTTTCTGGGTTTTGTTTTTGTTTTATTTTGATTTTAGTTCTTTGGTTTTTGTTGTTTCTTTTGTGTTATTTGGTTGTACTTGCTTTTCATTTTGTCTCATGTTCATGTTCATTTTCACTCTCCCCAGTCATTCACTTCTCTGTCAGCCACGCCCATCTTCACCTGTCCCGACTCAGTAATCATTCCACCTGTTCCCACTCACCTCGTTATCCCCAGTCTTAAAAGCCCGGTCATTCTTCCCATACCTCACTGGTCCATTGTTTGATGTTTGTTTGTTGTTGCCTTTCTCTGTGTTCCAGTCCTCAAAGTTTCTGTTATGCGTTTGAATTTAGTTTTGATTTGTTTGCTGCCACGTCAGCGTTTTGTTTTCGTTTGTTTCTTTACTTTAATAAATTAGTTTCCTGTCAATATGAGTCTGCCTACTGGGTTCGTCCCCGTCATCTCCTCTGATCCTGACATGTTCAGGGTTTGAGCCTGGCAACTCAGACAATGACACAGATTTTTCTGTATCACTAGGAACAGAGCGACCATCTGGCAATGCAGAAACTGTCACCTCAGTTGAGTCATGTCCCAATGGTATCTGTGACATGGCATTTGTGTGTTTTTTGCCATCTTTGTGGGTGATTGTCCATTGATATGGGTCCAACTCTAATGACCCCTGCGTCCTGTAGGGTCATGTGTGATGCCCATCTTCCTTAATCTGAGCAAAGGACAATGATCAGTAATTATTGTAAAAGGATTGCAACTCAGGTAATGTCTACCACACAATACAGTTCTTTGTCATAGGTAGACCACTTTTTCTCTGTTTTTGAAAGTACGTGACTTGCAAATGACACCACATTTTCTTGTCCCTATTGTATCTGAGACAGTATTGCACCAACTGCAAAATTAGATGCATCTGTACTCAAAATGAAAGGCTCGTCAAAGTTAGGAAATGCCATTATTAGAGGAGACATCAGTGCATTTGTAAGGGCTTGAAAAACCACAGAACAGTCATCTGTCCATTCAAATATGACTTGCTTTTGGTTAAGTCTATGCAGAGGCTGAGTGATATAGGCATATATAGGGACGAACTGTCTGTAACATGAACATAGTCCCAAAAAGGCATGTACCTGCGTCGGAGAGCGTGGAACAGGCCAGTTACTGATGCGTTCACTGTTGACGGGGTCCAATGTCAGGCCATCCCGAGACACGATGTGCTCCATGTATTTTACAGCAGGTTTGCAAAAGTCACATTTCTTTGGGTTTAACTTTAGACCTGCTTGTCAAAAACGAGTGAGAATGTCTGTGAGATTGCATAGGTGTTCTTCAAAGGTTTTCCCCATGCAAATTATGCCATCCAGATAAATGACACATGTTGTCCAGTGAAGTCCTCTTAAAGCAAGCTCCATGAGCCTCTGGAAAGTTGGAGGTGAGTTTTAAGACCCATTGGCATGACCTTAAATTGGTATAAGCCATCCCCTGTAGTAAACACAGTCTTTTGTCTGTCTGCTGGATCCATTTGTACTTGGCAGTATCAGCTAGACATGTCCATGGCAGAAAAGTACTGTGAACCAGACAACACATCTAGACTGTCATCAACTCTCGGTAAGGGGTGGGCGTCGGTAATGGTGACAGAGTTCAGTTTACGAAAATCTACACAAAATCTGTATGAGCCATCCTTTTTTTTACCATATCTACAGGGCTGACCCAGGGGCTCGAGCTGTCCTCTATCAAATCGTGTGATTTCAGTGTTTCAATTTGGCGATGTATTTCAGCCTTCATAGCAGGAGAGGTGTGGTAGGCTCTCTGTGAGACTGGGTCATTACAGTTCATAATGATTTTGTGTGTAATTACTTCAGTTTTTGACTAAAAATGTCCTCCAAAGAAGACAAAGTGTCTGTCAGCTGTTTTTTCTGCAATGGCGTCAGGTCAGAATCTGTACCATCTGTAATAGGAATTGTCCTTGAACTGTCAGGTATCTGTCTATTAATATTACAGACAGAACTGTCCATAATGGTGAACTCACTCTGGCCCTCTGCTAAGATAGCATGAAAATGTCCCACCTGTGTACCACCATGTAAGATGACTTCACTATGTGAGACATTAGCCACTTTAACACAAATAGAACCTCATTCTACTCTGGCCACAGTCCAGACAATACCAGCAGAAGACTGGTCGGTATAATGTGGTTCAAACACACCTATGTAGTCATTAGGTAAAAACCCTTTAAGGGGTGCATCCAGAGTAGCAGTGATGACCCGCTCAGACATAGCTGGAATGGTAACCGTGGATGATACTGACACAACAGTCAAGCAGGGAACATACAGATGCGGACTAACTAGTGGCACAGCTTACCTGCTACATTGCACGTCATGTCTCGAGTGCCAACTGTAATGCCATTTGCCACCATAAAATCCCAACCTAAAATGATTGGCTTTGTACAGTTTCTGACAACTTGAAGTGTCTGTGTCATGGGCTTATCTGCAATACTTAGATTCACGTAAATGGAGCCTACAGAGTCAAGGGCATCCCCTGCGACCCCAGTGAGAGAAATAAACCATTTTATAATGGGTTTTCTGTGGAGAGCAGGTGTAGCCATTCTAAAGTCCTCACTAATGACTGAAATGTCAGCCCCCATGTCAATGACAGCATGAACTACAGTGTCCTTAATAACAACTGACACATATCTTTTCTCTACATCACCCACACATGGAATGTCACTAGTAACTGTGGTGATTTGGCTTTTTTCTGGGTTTTGTTTATGTTTTATTTTTATTCTTTGGTTTGTGTTTTTGTTTTGTTATTTGGTTGTATTTGCTTTTTGTTTTGTCTCATGTTCATGTCAGGTTAGGTCTTTGGCACGATGCAGACGGCCACCCACTGTTATCAACTCCCCACTTTCATCTAGCTCTGGAGACAATGTTAAAAGATGACTACTTCGTTGAACTGGTTTCCCTGCCTTGAGAAGATGAAGTTCGTCCGGGAAACTCTCTTGTTGAGCTCTCTTAATGAGAAACATCTCTGCTTGACGATAGTCCTCAGCAGTGGGACGACTGTCATTTGCCGCCCCATGAAGCTCCTGCGCCGTTGTCTCCAGCAGCTCCTGCCATGTTTCATGTTGACTCACGTAGGTTGGGGGGGCAGATACCACAGCGCAAAGGGTTGATCTACGAAGCTCGGTTGCATCTGGTGAGATGTCGGAGCAGTTACTTGGATCCTTTGGCCGTTGATCCCGTGGTTGGTGTAGGAGGGGAGGACCTTGACTCCATCGGTTTGGTCTTGCTAGCTCCTGCAGTGTTTTGCCCCGTGTTATGTTGTCAGCAGGATTCTTGGCAGATTCCACATAGCGCCAGCTCTGCATGTGGGTCAACTCCTGAATCTCAGCTATGCGCGTACCCACAAAGACTTTGAAACGGCAGGATTCAGATCTCAGCCAGGTGAGCACCGTGGTAGAGTCTGACCACATCACTGTCTTATCAATATGTAGCGAGAGCTCCTCCTCAAGAAACTTTGAAAGCTGGGCTCCCATAAGCGCGGCACACAGCTCCAGCCTTGGGATGGAGTGCAGGCGTTTGGGAGCTACTCTGGAGCGGGCCATAACGACCCGAATGTTGCTAGGCCTGTGATCGGTTGTGGAAATAAATCTTGGAGAGGAAGTATCTGAAGGATACACTGGTGTAAACTGCCGTGAGGTTGGTGGTGGAGCTTGACGGCTGGTTTGATGATCACCTGAAGCCATTTGTCTTGCTGGTTTAGCTAATGACTGACTGTGTTTAGTTGGCAGGGCTTCTCCTTTCAAAATCTGCAACTCACTCATCATTTTGTCCATGCGCTCCCGAACTGGTGTCTCCTCCTCATCCTCAGTCATCCAGACCGGTGGTGGTGGTGGTGGCCACTCCTCATCCTCATGATTGACAGGTAGGTCAGGAGGCTGGGCACATACTGCTCCCTTAAGATGTTCCTGCTGGAAATCATAGGTAACACTCATCATCTGTATCATGTCAGTCTGTAAAGCTCTTAAGTGTGCCAGGTCCGCTGACGTGTGCTGCTGGGACTGATGAAGGAACCTTTCTTGCTGGAGCGCTTCCAACTCAGTTCTTAGAGCCATAGCTGCATTCAAGGTGGGAGGTACGGCACTGTGGGGGGTAGGATGTCTCCATGACCTTGCCGGCATTCCTTCAGGGACCAGCGTTTGGGCTGTCTGCTCCTCCTGAAGCCACAGCAGACTCCCTCCCACCTGAGGGGTGATCGGTTCGTGGGGAACCGAAGCCTCAGCTGTTCTTAGGGAAGCATATGGCGAGGTGAGGGGGGTCTCTTCGTCCAGTCCCTTATGTGTAGCCATCCTTCCTCTTTCCATTCTAAGTTGGTAAGATTTGAGACCATTGAAGTCCAGCTTGTAGTCTTCATAACGTTGTGGGAGACGACTCTGACGTTTAGGACATGCACCACTTCTGAAGTCCTGTTCTTCATCCATCTTACTAGGGTAAGGCAGTGAATCCGTCTTGAAGGACCATTAATGTAGGTGAGTCTGCTTTGGGAACGGATCATAAGATACTGGACCGTGTTTATCACCGCTCTCAACCTGGAGTGTCGGCTAGAACACTACTTCAGCCAGGAGTCAGTTCAGGACAAGTTGTTAGGATGAGTGATGATGTGGAAGAATGAAGACATGAGGCCTGCTCCGTTTTGATTATTCTGTATTCGAACTGAGTCATCAATATTGAACAGGGATGAGCACGTACACAGCGTGTTCTAATTTGTCAGCATGTGTCGCCGTACGTGTGTTTTTTTTCTGTAAAATAAACAAAGTACAGAAATTAAGTTCCACCGTGATAAGCGGAACAATAACTAGCTAGCTTAGCCGTAAGCTAGTAAGTCCGCCTCTACCATTAGTAACGTGTATTTCGCACACCGCTCCACAATATACACTGCCGTTAGCTCGGACCGAACACGTATAATAATAGACACTCGAACAAACAACTCACTTGTAAATGACGCACACTCGTAAGGAAACAAATGCTGTGGTCAGTCTCTCCCCTCGGTGGTTCTGCTACCGAACGTTAGCAATGCTAAACAACACTGGACGCAGTAACGCGATGACGTAAGCTTAACTACGGTGAGCTCTAAGGAACAAAGGGACGAGTAATAAACATTTATACTGAACACCGAAATTAAATTACTCGGACAACATTGAGGGTCTTTTCAACACAGGGTGTGCAAAAATGCCCCTGAGCTAGTCCAGCACATAATAGGAGGATTTAAGATGCAGGCAGGCAAAGTGTACATGG
Source organism: Kryptolebias marmoratus (assembly GCF_001649575.2). Taxonomy (NCBI): domain Eukaryota; kingdom Metazoa; phylum Chordata; class Actinopteri; order Cyprinodontiformes; family Rivulidae; genus Kryptolebias; species Kryptolebias marmoratus. Next base: position 27,471,822 of record NC_051442.1, read on the forward strand.
AATGCCATAACCAAGTGGCTGGAATAGTGTACTGCGACATCTGTGCCATGTATGGACTGGAGGTCACGCAGTCTCCGCCAAGGAGAATGGCAGAGCTAAGATACTGTGAGACTTCCAGATTCAGACTGACAAACAGGTGATGGGTAACCAACTGGATATTGTGGTGGAGTTACAGAAGAAGGCACTGGTGATAGATGTGCATATCCCAAGTTACTACAAGATCAGGAAAAAAAAGCACAAAAAGCTGGAGAAATATCAAGGGCTTAAAAAGGAAAGAGAGAAGTTGTGAAGAGTTAGTGCCTTAGTGGTGCCAGTGTTCATCGGAGCATATTGGTGTTGTCAACCCCAAACTGGAAGAGTGGCTCCAACAAATCCCAGGAACAATCTCAGAGATCTCTGTTCTAAAGAGTGCAGTCCTAGGAACAGCTAAGATGTTTTTTTTATTATTATTAATACAGAAGTTTGCATATGCTTAAGTGTTGAAGATTTGGGATTTTTTTTTAGGTCAGGTCTGAATGCTGTTTTGCATTCTTTTTCAACTATGTCTTTGTTGTACCTCGTCACAAAGCAGCTGTCACTCAATCAAACTTTAATAAGTACAGTTCTGTTACACCATGTGCACAAATAAAGAGCAGTTTGCTGTCAGAATACACACACGTTGAGCCATGTCATACTTCTGTCATAGTTTCCACTATTCCTGCCATGCTCTCAGCCTTGCCATTGCCAGTATCTTTCCACAGTCTCATGCCACGCCCGTTTCCATGCCTACGCAATCACTGCCATTAGTCTCACCTGCCACAGCCTGTATTTAAGTCCTCTGTCCACAGCCGCTTGTTGCCAGATTATTGAACGGTTAACACCAAGTAAATGTCCAGCGATCCACAGTTCTTGCCTGCTTTCATGTTCTCGTACCCTTGCCTGAATCACGACCATCGCCTGATACCTCCTCGACATCTGACCCACGGTAACCAAACTCCCTTCTTGCTTCTGGACTTCGCTTTTGGATTTACCCTTTTCTGGATTTGGCTGCCCTCTTTGGATTTCCTGGTACTGACCCCTTGCCTGGCTCTGGACATTCTCTCTCGCCTGAACCCCTGTCTGATTCCACCGGCTGCTCGCGATCACCCAACTGTCACGGACTTACCCGTCCTGGTTCCTCTCCCAGCTCGCTACGTGAGTGCCCAGTCCCTTAGTAAAGGTCCAGTAACTCCTCTGCTTACAATAAAATTCTTAAATCTTCATCTGTGTCTGCAAGTTCTGAATCCTGCCAAGTCTCGTCTTGTCAACTTCAGTCATCTCCCCTTTATTAATTTGTGTATGCCAGTAAAGTTCAATACAATCTATTTTTCTTAACAGCTTAAGAGATTAACCAGACTTTGCGTTTTGTTAAAGTTTCTTTTGTATTGGGTTTATTGTTTCTCTTCTGCTTTTGTTTGTTCCTCTGTTTGGTTTTGTTAGTTGTTTTTTTGCTCTCTGTGTTCTTTGTCATTTTCACTTATCCTCAGCTTGTCACTTGTTTACCTGTCACGCCCATCTTCACCTGACCCAAGTTTGTAATCACTCACCTGTGCCCACTTCTCCTAATTACCCAATTAATTAAAACCCAGTCATCTCCTCCATTTACTCACTGGGCCGTTGTGTCTTTCATGTGCTGTCTGGTTCTCCTGTCTTGCCTCTCGTGTTCTTTGCTGCCTTGAATTTTGTAAATGTTTTTGTATTTAGTTATGTTTTACTGCCACGTCATCTTTTGTTTTGTTTCTTTTTATTTTAAATAAATTTGTTTTTCTTTTTAACTCTCAGTCATGAGTCTACGCACTGAGTTTGCCTCACTCTCCACCAAACCTGACAGAATGGGAAGCTGCCAGAAATGATGAGAGACAGAGGCTCCAGAGGGAGAAGAAGAGGTCTTCATTCAGGGGCACCCGATTGGCATTGAGGCCACAGGGGCCCCATCTCCAATCCTCCTCACTGGCACCCTTCTCGTCGTTCTTGGCCAAGACCCCAAACATCTTGTGCCCTTGGTCCTCCTGTGTCCCCAGTAGCAGCAGCACCCCCCATGTCTCCAGTTTCTCTGCGACGTGGTCCCTGTTGAGAAAACCAAATTTTTTGGTATTTACTCCTTTCAGAGGAATCTCACCTGACCACTTAGTTTCTCTCAGTGGATGTTGCAGAAAATGTTGCAGAAAAGACGGACGCGCAAAACGAGTCCAGACCAGAGGTTTAATTACCAATCCTATATTTATTTAAACATTCAGCTGAATGGAGACAACAACTCACCAACAAGAAGAAACAGCAACACGTTCCCAGTTGTGCTTGAAGTAATAACCCATTCAACTTTTTTTTATACTATAAACCCCAGGACCTGTTTTTTTTTTTGCGCACAATCAGCTGCAGCAGCTTATTATATCATGATGCCCTGGAACCTTCAGCCTCCTTCACCCCACTTACACAACTGTTCTTTGTGATTGTTTTATCATAAGCTAAGCATAACCTCATTTCAGCAATCAAATCATTTTAGTGATATCAAAGTTTGTTTACATTTTATCATTGGCTAAGTGTAAGCTCAAGGTTTGATCATATTTAACAGTTTGAACTGCATTACCATTTAGCATTTACACAAGCTTTAAATGATTGCACCTTTGTGAGATCCCTTTGAATAAAACACGTTATAAGGCTGTAATGAGTTTAACAGAAATGAGAAATGAGCACTTTACATTGCCGAAGAAGGAAGGGCTCCACAGACTGTGAGGTTTTCCCTTCGCCCATGCTGGTGGATGAGGTGGAAAGGGTATCTCTGTTTTAGGGAATGTAATTGGCCCTCAAACCTCCATTGTCTAGAGGGTGTGTCCCCAGACGGACTCCCCTTCACCCTCCAGTGCCGGTCCCACAGACCCTTTAGCCTCCAGTGCCAGTCCTGCGGCCCCTTCAACCTCCAGTGCTGGTCCTGCAGACCTTCAGTTTCCAGAGCCAGGACTGTTACTCCTCCCCGTGTCTCTGTGGGGTCAGTGACCACGACACTCCACCTTTCTGTGTCTCCGTGGGGGTTGGTGACCATGATGCTCCACCTTCCTTTCCTGTGTCTCAGTGGCTGTCGGCGACGACAACGCACCACCTTCTGGTGTCTAAGTGGGGGTCTGCGAGGACGACGCTCCACCTTCCAGTGTCTCAGAGGGGTCATGGATGACAACGCCTCTCACCAAGCCTCAAATGGGGTTGTGAATGACGACATCTCTCACCTTTTTTTTTTTCTGCTCCTGGTGGAAGGCGGACGTGTTTCTTTTCTCTCTGTCTCTCCGTCTCCTGAACTGCCCCCCCTCTCTGCCCTGCTTTCTTTTTTGAAGCCTCCCTTTACATATTTTCCAAAAATTTAAGGAATATGGATCTGATCAGCTGGTTTCTCAACGCAATTGATACAATTTTCTCGACTGGGTGAAGGAGAGTCCAGTCTCGGGATATGTCTCGCTGGATATACAGTGGATTCCTGGCAGGAGTGGAAGACTGTGTACCTACCGACGTGGAGGTTCCTTTTATATTTGGGTTTTTGATAACAGGATTTCTGCTGTTTGGACCAGGCAGTTACCTGGATTATCGTCAAATTCGTGATGGGTTCACGGATCGACCAGCACTCAGACTGTAAACAGGAGCGAAATTGCAAACTACTCCAAACTGGCTGATATTCCATCATCAAAGACAATGGCCTCTGGACTAAATGCAATTTCTGGACTAAGAATATGGAAAAGGTTAAAATCTTGGAGAAGCTGCTCGTTTCGGAACAACAGATTGGACCTGAAATTCGGCTATTTGGATTTGAGAATGTACCAGCAAAGACTTCAAGGCAGACTCAAAACAAAGTCAGCCTGTTCCAGAACAACTCTGTTATTATCTACATTTGGCTTCCCGATGTGGCCTTGAAGGCCAAAGTATTATCAATTCTCCCTGGAATTTATGTCAACAGAAGCTCGTTGCCTTCTTGCCTGTGAACATCTGTGAACGTGATTCATGGACTCTTTTTGCAAACACACACACACAAATGCATCACACTGCCTCCTACCGTCTGGAAACACACACACACATTCTCATACTCATACTATGCTGTCACACTCCAATCCCCCTCCCCTCCCACTCCCCCTCCTTCCCTCCTTCACTATCTTGGTACCTTTTAGCTTAGAAGTTTATGTTAGCTTATTTATCATGTAGGCCTCTTAGATTATCTAGCTTATACTTCAGAACCTCTGGTTTAATTATCTTAGCATATTTCATGTTGGCCTTCTTAGACTATCCAGCTTTCGCACTCACCCCCGGCACCCTCCCCCTCCTTCATTATCTTGGTACCTTTTAGTTTAGAAGTTTCTCTCACTCCAACCCCCCCCTCCTCCTCCTCCTCCTTCCCTCTCTCTCTACCTTAGTTAGTAATCATTACATCGGCAGTTTTAGCGGGCCTGGTACCATTTAGAAAGCTCAGTATCGTTGGTTTAGCATTCTCATGTTTTAGCTTTTTTACCCTTCCTGTACACTTAGTTTAGTTCTGTACATTTAGCTTGATTTTTTCATTATCTTAGTCAGTAATTATTACTTTGGCTGTATAGCGGGCCTGGGGTACTTTTAGATAGTTCGGTACCGTTAGTTTTAGCATTGTTATGTTTTAGCTTATTTAGCCTTCCTGTATACTTAGCTTAGTTACTGTACAATTAGTTATCATATTATATATAATTGGCTGTTAGTGGGCCTTCTTTTGGTACCTCTTAGTTTACTATTATTCTTGTCATTATCATATTCATATTGGCTGTTAGCGGGCCTTTTTTTGGTACCTCTTAGCATTATACCACCAATTTTTTTACTTCTATCAATTCAATTAACTTAGCATTTTTATTTTGGCTGTTTTAGCGGGCCTTGGCACTGTTAGCTAGATTCTTCGTGCCTTAGTTTAGTAATATCATGTTTTAGTAGTTTAGTTATCCTGTACCTTAGTTAGCATTGTCATGTTTTAGCTTAGTTATCTTGTACCTGCATTATCACGTTCTGTAAATTTGTATTGTTGTTTAGTTTAGTTTTCTTTCTTGTATTTTGTCTGTAACTTTGTCTGTAATTTTGTTCTTGTGTTATAAAGCACTTTGAGTCGCCTTGTGCTGAAAAGTGCTATATAAATAAATGTACCTTACCTTACCTTGCCTTACCAGGCCGCTCTCGAGTGTTCCTCCATGTTCCTGACCCCTCAGGCCCTCCAGGATATCCACCTACAGGGTTTTCAGGCCCTCCAGGATGTCCGCTCCAAGGGTTTTGGGGGGCCTTTAGGGTTCCTAGCTTCTGTGCTTTGTAGAGGGTCCTGGAGGACACCTCTCACTCGTCTGCTGCTGCGTCTGTGGGAGGTGTTAAAGATTTAATAGGTACTACCTGGCCCTAAAGAGTCAGACAGTGTGGGTAAAGTGGTTACAGAGAAGAAAAGGGGATGCTCTTGTTTGTTTGTTTTCAGTAAGCTTGTAAGGAAGTCAGGTGTTTTTCATATTTTTTGACTAAAAGAAAATAAATACTCTCATGATATGATTGTTTTTTGTTTTGTTTTGTTTTTTTGCTTGTTGTTTGACTTGCCAGAGGTTTTTGTTTAAGGATCTTTCTTTCAATCTCACAAAATGCTTGTTTGGAAAAGAACCCCTTGACAGTTGGCATCAGAAGTGGGATGGCAAGTCGCAATAAATCTTCTCAGAAGACTGGATTGCACTCACAACAGCAAGCAGAGCAGGCAGAAGCTGCAGCAGAAACATTGAAAAGTGAGCAGCCATTAGTAGCAGAGACAGCTGTGGATCCAGCACTGGAAACTGGGCAATCATCAATATTTAGCAGCTGCAGCTCACCCATAAAGTGAAACTATGCAGTCATCAGAGGAGGAACAGTGTCAATCCCAGTTTGGGCGTGGCACAGCTGGAGTGTCTGAAGATAAAGATTTTCTTGCAGCACAACAACAAAGAGAAGAAGGCCTGCTGAAAGAACTTCAAAGTATCTGGGGTACTCTTCAAAACCCAGTTCAGCCACCCCTTACACAAGCAGCTAAAAGAAGAGGACCTGTGGCTTCAACTTCAAGCACACTGGCAGCAAGCAGCTCCAGATCTAAATCGCCAACACCAGCTTCTTGCAACCCTAATGTGTCATTGTCTTTGAATCCTACTGACTCAGATACTTTGTCTGACAGTGCAAGATTTGGTAGGAGGCCATATAAAGTTGGGAGGACATTGAGAACTATCTGATGGGTTTTGAGTGAATTGCCAAGATATGGCAATGACCAAAAGTGGACCTGCCGACTAGTCCCATTGTTATCTGGTAAGACACTGAAGGTCTACACAGCAATAAATGAGGAGAAGGCCAACTGATACAAAGACCTGAAGGAAGCACTGCTGACTAAGTTTGATATTTCCCCTGAGACCTACAGGAAGCAGTTTTGATCAACCTCAGTACCACTTGATGAACACCCCACTGAGACCTTCTACGATCTGAAGAGCCACTATAGATGCTGGATTTAAACCAAACAGCATACCAAGGAGGAGACTGGTGAGACTCTCATTCTGGAGCAGCTACTGCATGTGTTATATGCTGAGGTGAGGACATAGGTGAAAGAGCATGAGCCATCAGAGAGACTGGAAGCTGCAAAATTGGATGCACAGTATGTTAATGAGAGGAAAGGTGGAGCAGCTAAACATTCAACAAGTGCAGCTCACCGACCAACAGGCCAGATCTTTCAGCCAAGATCTGCTAAGAGAGAGAGTGGCCAACCAACGACAATCTGGTAAGGACTTTGTGTGTTTCTATTGCCAAAAACATGGCCATAAAGCTTGTTTTTTCTTATACACAAAGCTAAGGTCACTGGAGCATGCTATATACTCAGGCCTGAATTTTGGCCTGGTGGAGATAAATGCATAAGTGTCCAGCATTACAAAACTGCAACTGTTAATGGTCAACCTGGGTTTGCTCTGTTGGACATTGGCAGCTGTATGTGTTTGATAAAGCAGAGTGTGGTGCCTGCAGGCCACGTGGATTATAACAGACAATCATTTTGTGTGTTTATGGGGATAGGCATCCATATCCTAAAGCTGACTTAACTGTTATCATTGATGAACAACCTTATTTATTGACTTTTGGAGTGGTTGAAAATTTTCTTGTGGATGTTATTCTTGGGTATGATTTACCAGTACTTATGAACTTGTTGAAAGAAAAGAAGGAATCAAAAGAAAAAGAGAGGGAGAAGGCTAATGCAGATGTTTCATGTTCGGTTGTTACTTGCGTCCAGGCAAAAACTGGTATCCAACCTTTGCCAGATTTTGATCATAGTCTGTACAAGGGGGGGTACCAAATGGCCCAGAAAATCACGGCGTCAGTGCTGCTTTGAGAAACAGGTAAGGCTAGCAGAGCCTGAACCTGAGACAAATATGTTGTGGGACTTACCTGAAAATATTTCTGGGTTACAAAAAGAAGATGGAACTTTGAAACCATTGTTTGCTGAAGCTAAAAAGAAACAAATGAAAGATGTGTTAGGAAAATGAAAGTACATTGTTAATAATGATGTGTTGTACATAACTGAAGATAATCATAATTAATGGTCAGCCTGCTAAATGTAGACCATTGGTTATACACCTAGCACACACAATTCCATGGGCAGGACATCTTGGTCACCATAAAAAATACCTCTGCACTAGTTAGGCCCGAGCAGTGACAGTGCTGCGAAGGCCTCTTGTATTTCGTGGATTTCTTCATTATTATTATTAGGCCCGAGCAGCAACAGCGCTACAAAGGCCTATTGTATCCACTCGAATTAGGCCCGAGCAGCGACAGCGCTGTGAAGGCATATTGTATTTCGTGTATTTCTTCATTATTAGGCCCGAGCAGCGACAGCGCTGCAAAGGCCTCTTGTATTTCGTGGATTTCTTCACTATTATTATTATTTTTCCGCACTTTACGCGGCTCTTTGGACGACTTGCCATATCCAAAAACTCACCAAATTTCACAGAAAATTGTCCCCCGCGTGAAATTTTTGGATTCCAATAAAATCGAAAGTGGGGATGGCCAAACTGCTCCACAGCGCCCCCTAATTAATGAAAATTTCTGTCTGTCATAACAGACTAGTACTAATCACATTAATAGGTCAATTTGTGACATCAAGATGGCCACAATAGCTAACAGGACCTAAAATTAAGACCATATTTGTGCATGATGTAAGTCTTAAACCGTTTGTCGTAGGAAGGTCAAACTTCACAGACAGAACCCTCATGGGTCAAGGACCAAAACTTTGAAGTTCAAGTTCACAAGGTCAAAAGGTCAAGGTCACAAGAGCTCATATGCTCTAAGACGGCATCCGTGTACAGTAGGAAGTTAAAACTTCAAAGCCGGACTCCCCATGGGTCAAAGATCATCCCTAACAATTTCAAGGTCAAAGGTCAAATGTCAAGGTCACATGCAAACATAGGCTTTTACTCTAAAACTGTGTAACTTAAGAAGTTCAGACTTCACAACCAAAATCCCCATGGGTCAAGGATTAGCCCTTTGGAGTTCAACGTCACAAGGTCAAAGTTCAATGTCGCAACAGCACACGTGCTCTAACTCTGGAAACGTTCAACGTAGGAAGGTGAAACTTCACAACATGCCACAGGAGTTGTAATGATCCGGATTGAAGGCAATTTCAGACATTTGCCCAGAGCACCACCTAGTGGACGGCGCGGGAAGTGCACGGGAAGTGCACGGGAAATGCACGGGAAGTGCGCGAAAGCGTAGAGGGCGGTTGCCAGAGTTCCCGTGGTCGCCAATAGCTGAAGCGGCGCTGAGCTGCAAGGGCCGCCCAACACTGCTTGCAGATTTAATTCACACTGTTACTGGCCATAAATGTACACAGACATAAAGTAAAACTGCAAGACCTGTGCAACATGTCAGAAAATGTGCACTACTAGATTTATTTATATAGCACTTTTCAGCGACAAGGCGATCCAAAGCACTTTACAACAGAAACAAAAACAGAATCCAATACAGCAGGTACATAATGAAACACAAAAAAGAAAAAAAAACACATCAATCATGTATAATCTAAATGAAATATAGGATAATCTAAATAAAATCACGAAACCAGACATATTTAAGCATGAGCTAAGACAGTCAAAATAGTAGCTCAAATAATCTAAATGAAATCATAATCAGATATAGAAATACAGAAGTAAAAACATCAATCATGAGTAATCTAAATGCAATATAGGATCACCTAAGTAAAATCATAAAACTAAACATATCTAAACATGAGCTAAGACAGTCAAAATAGTAACAGTAATAGTAACAATCTAACAATATCTAAAATATGAGCTAAGATAAACTAAACTAAACTAAATGTACAGGAAGGCTAAATAAGCTCAAACATGACAATGCTAAAACTAATGGTACAGAAGACTTTCTAATAGTACCACAGGTCCGCTAAGCAGCCGACATTAGAGTTACTAACTAAAATAGTGAAGGAGGAAAGGTGAAGGTGTGTGTGTGTGGGGGGGGGGGGATTGGAGTGAGAGAGATGACTCAGAAACAGTGGAAAGTGTGCGTGTATGTGTGTACAGGCGGTGGAAGACGATGTGGTGCATGTTGTGTGTGTGTGTGTGTGTGTGTGTGTGTTTTTGCAGATAAGTCCATGAATCACGTCACAGAGGCCATTGTCTTTGATAATGTGAAGGAATGTTTATCAGCCAGCCCAGAGCAGATCCACAGACGTCCTTAGGAAGGAGGGAGCAGAGCAACTTGCAGAGCATCTTGTTTACATAAATTCCAAGGAGAATTTGAAGATAGCTCACCAAGGTCAGCCTAGGAAAGCCAAATTCACAAACAGTAATTGTTTTGGTTCAGGCAGACTTGTTTTCTGTCAGCCTTGAAAGTCTTGCTGATACTTCTCAATGGCGAATCCAAACAGCCAAATTCCAGGAACGTTCTGCCTGATTCGAGCGAGCAACTTCTTCCAAGATGTAACCCATATTGTTCATGAGTTCCAGAAACGCAATTCAGTCTGCGGTGCTGTAAAAGGATCACATTCAACTTGCAATTCAGCTCCCGTAACCACAGGTAACTGCCTAATCCAAACAGCAGAAATCGTGTTATCAAAAATCCAATTATGTAAAGATCTTCCATGTCTTCCACAGACAGACTCGATAGACAAACAATATTCCAATTTCTCCAGGAATCCATTGTGTATCCAGCAAAGAATGTCTTCTCAGGGCAAGCTGGCTCTCCTTTGGTCAGCCTTCCTGTTGAGAAAATTTGATCAATTGCGTTGAGAGACCAGCTGACCAGTTCTATAGTTTAAAGATTTTGGAGAATATGCAAAGAGAGGCTCCAAAAAGAGAGACACAGAGAAAAGAAACACGTTCGCCTTCCACCAGGAGCAAGCCTCAACAGGCTTCTCTCCTTTTGAGTTGCTGTATGGTTAGGATGTTCAAGGGCCAATTGATCTGCTTTTCAAGAGTTGAGAGGTTTCTCAGACAGCACGAAGTGACAGAAATGTGGTGCAGCTTGTGTTGTAAATGAAATAACGATTGGCAACATACCAGGAGGAGGCAGAGGACTACCTGCAGGAGGCCCAAAGAGTCAAACCTGGTACAACAAACAAGCTCGACATTGTGAGTTCCTGCCAGGACAAAAAGTCTTGTTGCTTCTCTCCTTATCTAACAACAAACCATTAGCCAAATGACAGGGGCCATATACCATCTCACAAAAAATGGGCCCAGTCACCTATGAGGTTCATTACCCAGATAAAAAGAAACAAAAACAAACTTACCATGTTAACCTCCTGAAAGGATGGAAGGAGTGTCCAATCCAAGCCCCAGAAAATGTTTTAATGGTGAGGAAAGTGGAGACAGAAAAAGAAGATGAGATGGAAACCCTAAATACAGCTGCTACCGACACATCTTGCACCAGAACAAGTGGCACAACTTCAACAGGGTTTTTTCAAGGGGTTTCTTCTTTGTTTGCACCTCATCCAGGGAAGGCCACCTTTGTAGAGTATGTAATCCCCCTTAAGGATGAATGACCAATTCATCAGCATCTGTACCGTGTTCCACAACAGGTAGTTTTTTGGTAGAAAAACTAAAGCAGTAACTAAAAGTTGCAGCTTGGCATGATTGAGCCTTGTAATTCAGAGTTGTGCAGACAGGTCGTCATCTTTAAAAAAGATGGTTCCCTCTGGATTTGCAAAGATTTCAGAAAACTCAATGCAGTTTCTGAATTTGATGCATACCCATGTCCAAAACTGATGAGTTGCTGGAGAAAATTGGGGGTTGCCAAGTACATCACTACTCTTGACCACTGTTAGGGGTACTGGCAGGTGCCACAAGAGTAGATATGTCGCCTAAACACAGCATTTCGGAGACCTGCTCACCTCTTCCAATTTACTATGATGCCCTTTGAATTACATGGGGCACCAGCCACCTTCCAAAGGTTTATGGATAAGGTCCTTCAGGGTTGTGAACTGAAACGGAAACTGCAGCTGCTTATCTTGATGGCATGGTGGCCTTCAGTAATACTTGGGAGAAGCATGCTCAACACCATATAGATTCAGAAAGCAGGGTTGACACTTAATACTCCCAAATGTGAGTGGGCATGGCAAGAATCCAGTTTTTGGGTACCATCTTGGACAAGGAGAAATTTGTTCACAATCGGATAAGGTGGAAACTATCTGAAATTACCCCTGCCTTTGTTTGTTCCCTGCTCTTAAAGGACCTGATTTTGACAAATGATTTTTAGTACAAGAGAACGCATCAGCTGTTGGCATAGAAGCAGTCGTTACCCAGGGAGCTCCAAAAGAAGAACAGCCAATATTGTATTTGAGTCTAAAACTTCAACCACATGTATTCCACTGTGGAGAAAGCAGGCTTGGCCATTGAGTGCTCGGTTTTATTTTATGTTTTGTTTTGTTAAGCTTGTAAGGAAGTCAGGTGTTTTCCCATTTTTGGACAAAGAGAAATTAAATGCTCCTATGAGATTAATGATTTTTTTTTTTTGACTTGTCACAGGTTTTTGCTTAAAGATTTTTTTTCATTTAAATTCACAAAAAGAAAAGAACCCCGTGATCATCATAGGCGTAAATCCCGGGGGGGTTGGAGGGTCCCCCAATCTTGGGGAAGTGTAGATTTGTCCCCCCCCAATAATTCAGTGAAGGAAAGTGTATATTCAAACAATATAAGTATGAAAAGGCAAAAAAAGAGAGAAATCCGCCAACTAATCCATTAATCTTTTTTTTTTTCTCTCTCTGCTTCTGGTGGAAGGCGGACGTGTTTCTTTTCTCTCTGTCTCTCTGACTTCTGTACTGCCCCCCCCGCCTTGCTTTTCGGAACTTCTTTTTTACATACTCCTCCAAACATATTTGGAACTATGGATATGGTCAGCTGGTCTCTCAACGCAATTGATCAAATTTTCTCGACAGGAAGGCTGACCAAAGGAGAGCCACCTTGCCCTGAGAAGACATTCTTCGCTGGATACACGTTGGATTCCTGGAAGCGCTGGAATCCTGTTTGTCTATTGAGTCTGTCTGTGGAAGACGTGGAGGATCTTTACATATTTGGATTTCTGATAACAGGATTTCTGCTGTTTGGATTAGGCAGTTACCTGATTTATTGTCAAATTCGTTT
>NC_051442.1:27485297-27489958 GCF_001649575.2 Kryptolebias marmoratus
TGCTTAGATATGTCTGGTTTTACTTCGGCTGTATAGCGGGCCTGGGGTACTTTTAGATAGTTCGGTACCGTTAGTTTTAGTTTTAGTCTTACTTTTAGCTTAGTTTAGTTCTGTACATTTAGTCATGCTTAGATCTGTTTAGTTTAGCTTAGCTTATTTAGACAATTAGTTCTGTAATTTTGTTTCTGTAATTTTGTTTCTGTAACTCTGTCTGTAATTTTGTTCTGTGTTGTAAAGCACTTTGAGTCGCCTCGTGCTGAAAAGTGCTATATAAATAAATGTACCTACCTACCTACCTACCTAATCTAAGAAAAACAAAATAATTTTTGCCTCCCCCGTCCTTACCTGTTGGCAAATGGTTTAGTCCAATGTGTAGGAGGAGCAACAGCAGTTCCGGTAACGGATCCAGGCTCTGGCTGAGCCGCTTGAGGTGGGAATCAAACTGTGTCACTCACTGCTGCACAAAGTACTAACTTCCAGTGAGTAGCTACATAAAAAATAGGTGTGAGACATTTTATTTGCTCCTACTTCTGAGTAGGATGAAACACATTAGCAAAGAGAATCAGACTCTAGTTTTTTCTTCTCATTACTTTGGTTAAGTCATGATAAACTAGCTATGAAGCTATTTTTTATTTACTTGGTATAACATGGCTATCTTAACTTTTCTAAATCCAGCATGTCCAAGTCACATGACCGATTTAAAATCGCTCTAGCCGGAAAGTCCCGCCCTCTTAGAGACTCCATTTAAATTTATTTCGAAAGTCCAGACTTCAAGCTTTACACCAGTTTTTAAATGATCTCGATAGGCCAAGAAAAACTAGAGTTATGATAAATTATTCAGGACACTTTCTTTTTTTAAAATCATTGTCATATTTGCAACGCGTTAGAGCGAGAAGCGCCAAAACCGTGGAGTTTCCGGGAGAAAACTCTGCCATCCTCCGTCCGATCTCACCCCCGACCCAGCCAAATGAAAAAACACCACCTCCACTTCAATCTGACAGAGGTTCAACGTTATCTGTCAAGCGATCAAAAATCTACAGGAAGAATAAAGAGGCGCACAAATAAAAGGAAGTTTGGTGGCGCCAAAAAAACGTGAGTGCGGGAGTTGGTTATGAGTTTTGTGATATTTATCATGTTTGGATTTTATAGTTAGGGTGTAGTGTGGCATGTTTTGTGTTAAACTTAGTCAGTTTTATTGTGTTTGAGTCAAAAAATGAGGCGATTTTTGAATGTGGAGCTCCAGCTTCTGTTGGATGTTCAGACCCAGAGATGGTGGAGCTGCAAAGCTGCAAACAACAATGCACCAGCGTGGTTTGGAGGGAAATGACCGGGTTTTGAACACTGAAGATAACGAGGTAAGTGGGAACAGGTGAATGATAATAATTGCTAACAGGTGGAGATGGGCATGACAGGTAACCAGATGACAAAGCTGGGGGAATGAAGATGAAAACAAACACAGACACATGAGACAAAGGCAGAAGGAACAAAACTACCAGATAACAGAAAATAATAAACACCAACTGAAACATAAGGCAACTAATTGAAAACCAAAAACCCAAATCCCAAATAATAATAATAACAATAATAATAATAATAATAATAAGAGTCTGGGACAGACAGTGAGGACTTTGTTGATGAACTAGGTTATCCATTTTTTTTTAGAGAAGGATTACTGGAAACAGAACACATTTTGTCTGTCTCCCTTCCAGCCAAAATAATAACAAAAGACAGATTAAGATCCATATTGGAAGCATATTTTGAGCATGCATCAGGATATATTTTATAACATTTACCTGAATGATCCTGCATGAACAGGACATAGAAAATGACCAAAACTAAGAATGTGATGGGCCCTCTGCCTTGTTTTGGACAGAAACTGTTTATATGATTGGCACAAAGGATTTATGGCAATTTATTAGAACTCCTGATTGTTTTGTCTAAAAAACGCCCAAGAAATTGTCAGAATTTTAATGGAGAAAGTCTATATAACTTTGTTGTTTGCTCAATTTGTTCATGTGTTTATGAATATTACTGATTTTATTTGCATTCTAAGTTGTCAAAACAATTCATTAAGTATGTTTGTGGTTTTTACGGTAAAAAAACTTGTAACGTGTATGGGAGCCGAAGGAGAGGAGAGACAGAGCAGGATAGCTGACGGTAGATAGAAAAAAGAAAGAAGCTGCCTTTATCTAACAACTTAAACGTACAGCCTTTTAAAATAACAAAATAAAATGTGAATATTTCCCACGACCCAGAATGGAGAAAATGGATGGATGGTTGGAAATATGGTTGGACTTATGTTAGGATTTCGTTTTGTTTGTTCCCCTGTGTTTGATATTTGTGTTCTGGTCTCCTTTAGGTTTGGTTTTATTGTGTTTTCTGTTTTTGATTATTTGATTCCTGTTTGTCCTTGTCTTAGTTCAGTTCTTGTTCCTCATGTCTGTTTCCTGCTAGATTCACTCCTCCTCAGTCAGTCTCTGGTTTTCCTGCCACGCCCATCTCCAGCTGCCTACAATTGTAATCACTCACCTGTGTTCACTTCCCATCGTTATCCTGCCTTTAAAACCCGGTCACATTCTCTACCTCTCTACTGATTCATTGTTATACGTTGCCTCCCTGATGTGCTGTCTTTCCGGTTGCTTGTGCATCGTCATCGCTCATGCTCTGTTTGGTTCTCCTCTTGTCTCAGGTCTGTTCATGTTTTGTTAAGTTAGTTAATGTTTTTGTATTTAGTTTAGGTTTTGCTGCCACGTCAGCCTTTGTTTTGGTTTGCCTTTTATTTCTAAATAAATTATTTTGTTCAATATGAGTCTGCGCTCAGGGTTCGCCTCCTTCACCCCACATCATGACAACTTTAAAGAAAGTACTTAAGTAAGAACAAAAACAATCTATATTCAAGTCTATTATTTTGTTGAAGACTTGCCTGAAGAGTTCTAATTCCTATTCCATTCCCTCCTGCAGATACATACTCACCTGGTTTCTGGTTCCTTTCAAAACAAATTTTGTTTTACTTCCCTCAGCTCCCTGTGGATATTTTCAGTTCGGTAATCTGAACCCTGGGTTAATTAACACTGTTAGTTATGACATCCATTTTATCAAGACCAGTTTCTTTAGTTTGTTTTGTTCAAACAGTTCTGCAGGTTACTTTTTATTACTTTTGTCAGTTTGAAGGTTTTTTTTTCAGTGACCTTTGTGAGTTTTCCTCCCTTTAATAAAAGGGAACTGAGAACTTTGTCTGTGTCTGTATCTTGCTGTGATCCTTCCCCAGCTGCTGTCAGAGACTGGTGGGTAGGAAAAAGTTTCAGTATGTTCATAAGCAGTCACGGAAAAGTGAGTTTTACCAGCTTTTAAATTTAAGAAAAGTGTAAAAGATATTCTATAATAGTTATACACAGTTAAGCGTACCATAATACTAAAACATATGTGCCGTTGAGCTTTGGAAAACAGTGATATGTGAAAATCTCCAATTTATAAATATGTTTTGCTCTCCCTACAGTCAGTGGAGGATGCTAATAGCAGTTGTATGTAACACTGCAAAATTTGGTATCAATCCAATACCAAGAAAATACAGGAGCGATATCAATCTGATCCTTTTAACTTATGAGCAATATATTTCAGGACCATTAAAAGACAGATTTTTGTTTTTCACTGTTATTAGCTGATTCTTTGCAATTTAAAAGCAAAGTTTCTGTGCAATTAAAAAGTATATATTACTGTAACTACTGATTTAGCAAAAGATTTAAATCAGTCAAAGTGGAAAATGAATGGTTTAGAATTTGCATTTGTTTTTTGTTCAGAAACAAAATAAAAGAACACTTTTCCTTTTATTATGAAAGAAAAATAAATGTTATAGATATTTGTATCAATCTGCCCACCACTAATCCCGTGTCACTGCTGGACTTCCCCATTCAAGGTATCCATCCATCCATCCATCCATCCATCCACTTTACCCGTGTCTCCTTTCTGAGTCGCGGAGAGCTGGTGCCTATCTCCAGCCATCACTGCATGAGAGGCGGGGGGCACCCTGGACAGGTCTCCAGTCCATCACAGGGACACATGGAGACAAACGAGACAGACACTCTCACTCACACCTAGAGACAATTACCAATTACCAAAACATGCATGTTTTTGGTCTGTGTGAGAAAGGTCTTTATGGGCAACATTAATAGGATAGTAACTTTGAAAGTTAGCTAGTTAGCTAAATCAGTTATTAGTCTAAATCTCCTGTAAGATCATTCATAGACATTAGCCAGTGTTAGGGTTTTTCAATATTACCAGCCTTTGTGTTTATGTGCAAAACATGCCTACGTGTCACACCAGATGTCAGAGATATTGAGTTCATTTGTATCATGTTTACATTTTATCGTGCTTACAAGCATCAGTAAATTATCTAAGTAGGTCAGCCAATCACCCAAGTAACGTCACTGTACCTCTGATAATCTTTGTATCAGGATTGATAGACAGAATGTTTCACTACATGCTGTAAGTTCTGTTTGTGTGATTAATCTGTGTGGCAGAACTGGTCCTGACCGATTCAGCCCCCACCCATTCCTTGTTTCTAATAAAAAGATGCTGATGCTACAGGACTTCAGAACTCACTGGAGTTTGACCCAAAAGGTCGTTGCTCGAGTGACGTCTCCTTTTGCAGAAGTATCCTAAAA
>NC_051442.1:27494839-27515145 GCF_001649575.2 Kryptolebias marmoratus
CTAAAGCAGGAGTAGAAAAATACCCTAGTCCCGGGACTAGTAATTCTGTCAGTAATTTCAACTTAAAATACTAAAGCAAGTAGTGTGATAGTGGGGATGATCCCTAGCACAGACTAGTGGATTCAGGCTTGGTTTTTCTACCATTGTAAATGTTTATTTCCTATGTTTTAAAAATACAGATATTGTATTACAGTTCACTGTCCATCTGATACAGCGTCTTCTCTATGCACCCGTAACTTTCACACTTAGGTTATACTCCATTAGACTTACACAAATGACTTAGTAGACAACCAGAGAAATGTCTTCACACATAAAAGGTTTTAAATATACTTATAATTGATTTACATTCATTTCATTTGGTACTTTGACATAGGCTAATTTACATACTAGATCAAATTTCACTTACGAAATTCATGATTGAATGTGTATATTTTAATTTTGATGTGAGATCTTTACAGAGGGCTGTCTTCAGCTGTTATTCCACCACGTCAACATCCCCGACACTGGGTTTCTTAATTATGCCAGGATTCCAATTTAACCCCTTGCATACTGGATTAATTTTCATTTTCCGTTCCCCAGGCACGGAATTAATTCTGCTAAAAAAACATTTTTTGCAGTTTTGGATATTTTCTGGTTTTGCTAACAAAAAAATGTGAAGATATCTGACACAAGGTGAAATAAAGTATGTTTCCTGAAAAAAATTCACTACTGTATCCATTTTGGGGCAAAAATTTTGTTTTTTGTCAAAAAGTGACATTAAGTTTTAGAAAGCTACCTACATGTACATCTGTGTATTTGTTAGCCCATAGATAAAAAGTATTTTAAATTTTCAGGAGTCCAAGTCAACATAAAGCCTTCTGCCAAAGCCAAGAGTACTAACTGTAATCTCAAAGTGAAGCACTCTTACCGGTCAGTTGGTGTCTCATGTGGAATTGGCCCAATGCCCGATGTTCCCACAGTGGCCCAAACTCCAGCTACATCCACCCCATTCAAGCCAGTAAAACGACCTCGTTTAGAGGAAGAGCCAGAAGATGACCCAGTTGAATTGGATACAATACCATTCATTGACTGTGAAGACGCCGATCCATTGTGGAATCTAAATACTTCGTGAGTTATTTTTTCAACATATCATTGCCAGCAGCTGTTTTATACTTGGGTGGAATGAGAAAATGAACCATTGACAGAGTTTTAATGACATCAACCACTGTTAATGTTATTTTCCAGTTTGATGTAGTTTCTGATGACTGATAATGATAAAGAAAAATGAGAAAAATAGACTTCGTCTTCATTATGCTGGGAGATTACAGTTAAGTTCAGTCAACATGCAGATTAAAATATTTGTTGAGATTTTAACACAAAAACAAACATACATGTAGAGTTAACTATTTGAGCTAGTTTGTAGTAATTCCTGCTGTTATACCAGGGACGCTTAGGCATGATAATGTAAAATATTCTGTTGTTTTCTGATTATTTTCTTTATTTCTGTTTCAGTGATATCCTTGAAGCTAGTATCGATGATGATGATGATGACATTGATGAAGAAAATACAGGGTCTCTCAGTGACAGTAAACTGTTTGCTGTGGAGAAAGGCCAGCTGGTTTTACTGTTCAACAGATGCCATCAGTGTGGCCTACTAGGGGCATCTGCCGTAATAACATCAACTGAGGGATGCCAAGTGAGAATAGAACAGTCCTGCTTGGGATGTGAATCGAAATGGATTTGGAAGGGGCAGTCATTGGTTGGGGGTTATCCAGCTGGCAATCTGGCCCTTTCTACAGCAATCCTGAGTGCTGGTGCCCTTCCTGGAAAAACCCTTAGGGTCCTGAAATTTTGGGGAATGCAGGCCATTTCACCAGCTACATTCTTTACTCACCAAAGAAGGTTCCTTCATCAGGCAGTAAGGAATGTGTGGAATGAGGAGCAGGAGAGGGTTTTGGGTGCAATGCAGACCACTGCCATTCTCTCTGGAGACGCCCGCTGCGACTCGATGGGGCACTGTGCTAAGTACGGGAGCTACAGTCTCCATGACACGATACACAACAAGATCATCTGTACTGAACTTGTTCAGGTGAGTTCACAATTTTGAGAACAAATGTACAGTAAAACTTGCCTAAAATGTGTACTCACTTGGATTGGTAAATTTTGCCCATCAGGGGCCATACTTTTAGTATGTACACATGTGTTCCCTATTTTTGAGACCCCCCAATGTACAGCAAATACATAAGAGTACCCTATTAGATCTTGATTTTTCTGACCCCACGCCCTCTTATATGTAGTGTTATGCATACATTACATACTGCTCTTATGAATCTTATGATGTTAGACGTAACTTTAGTGACTTTCAATACAGTTTATTATTTGTTTGTATGCAAGTTTTCTAATGTATTTATGTACTGTGGATTATGTAGTTTTATGTAGCTTTTTCCTCATAGTTTTCTGTTGGATAAGCATTGTGTGGTACTGACTACAGTGTAGTATTCAAAGTGATTTACATGCAGAGTTAATACTGCACTATTACTGCACGGCCAAGTACACTGTAACCCATAACAGTAACACAGGAAATGATGCTCTATAGCCTTATCAGCGTGATCAGGAATGTGTGTCTGTAAGATTAAGCAAACTTTTCTCACAATTTCTTATATTGATTTCAGAGTAACGAAGTGAAGTCCAGCAATGCAATGGAATTGCACGGGCTGAAGAAGGCCTTATCAGTAATTGAGGAGGCAAAACCAGATGCACAAATCGTGTTGACGACTGATGGCCACAAATCTGTCGCCAAGTGGTTGAGGGAGGAAAAGGCAGACAAAGTAAAACATCACCTTGACATATGGCATGTGTCTAAAGGTAAGTTACACTAAACCTTGAATATACATGTAACCATGCATGATTTTATATATATTTATGACCAAGGTGGAAAAATACTGCATTATTTGATCATCTGCGCTATACTAGGCTGTTTCATGTCATTTGTGAAAAACGTGTTATATGTGAGGATTCATGCTTGCATTTATCATGTTTATGATGGGACCTTCCTTTTAAAGGTCACTTCGCATGGAGGACACCAAAATTCATTTGCAGAGATTACAAGAATCTGAAAATTTTGAATTACTTAGAATTTGCATGGTAAAAATTTTTGCAGCTGAACTGGTTTTATTCAAGCTTGGTATTCAATTTTTATGGGGATATAATACATGTATAATGTGGCATTAAATGTGTTATTATATTGTGTGAAAAGTTTTGATTTTTCCCGTCAAACATCAAAATCATTGCTGGTTTTTATATATTGAATCTAGAGCCAAGTACTGACATGTAATCATGCTAAGCAGGCTTTTGGCTTGGTTGACATGACTAGTCATATAGCAGAAAACAGACCCCTGGAGAAAACCTTTATTAATTATTGAATTGATTCACCCTCTCCGCTACATGCTGGACTGATATGAATTCGAACCTGTGATTTGAGTTGGCAGACCAATATCTTTCTACTGCACCTGTCCACTCTTGACTGCTTGACTTACAGCCCCTAATGAATTTGTTAAATGTATTTCAGGTCTGTGGAAAAAATTATCAGGATTAGCCAAGAAGTTCCCTCTAGTGGCTAAGTGGATGAAGGGTATTAGAAGACATTTGTATTGGTGTGCACAGTCATCAAATGGGGATCCAGAGTTGATGGTGGCCAAATGGAAATCCGTGGCTAACCACATAGCCAATATCCATGTGCACGAAGACAAGCGCTTCCCAGAATGTTGTCATGGAAAGATCTACAGAGAATGGTTTGACCCAGGTAGATAGCTTGGTTTCCTAGACCTAGCACATGTACACAAAAACAATTACTTGTAATTCAATCCTTGTGCATGTTGTGACATGAATTTAATTGTTTGCTTTGTGGAGTGGACATTTCCTAATCCATTGAGCTCTCTATCAAGAACATTATAATAGGACCATTCTATCGAAGGCGACATTTATAATCAGGACCTCTACATTAAAGACACTTTGTCAGTCCAAAGTGTTTTGCTGTATATGAAACTACCTTATTTTTAGTGGACATTTCATATTCTGAGGCTGATGTAAAAAATTACCCACAGTATTTAAGTAGTCATATTTATTGGTAATTTTTTTGTTTAACTTGATACTAGTAGCACTTCTAATGCATACTTTAATCCTTCCGCATTATTTGTTTAATTACAGCTTCTGAGGCCTATGACAAAGTCAGTAGAATACTGCTGGCAAAGCAGCTATTGGTGGCGGTTGCAAAGCTGAGCCCTGATGGCCAAACGTCTGGTTTAGAAGGCTTCCATGGAACAGTCATTCACTTCGCCCCCAAGATGTATCACTTCGGATACAATGGAATGAAGACGAGGTAAGATCTCAGCTTGCACAGAATTACTCTATTAGCCCTCTTCAGACCCCGACAAAGCGGTGCTCGGATGCTAGACTACCACACCTCAAAATCCTTGACACAGCCCTGTAAATGTTTGCGTTCTGATCAGATGAGCTAGATGGTTAAAAAACAGCTGACAACTGTCAACAAGTAGTAAATATTCTAAAAGCTTTAACACATGTATGATACATGTGTGGCTAATTTGACATTGTTCAACAAAGTAAATTTCATGCTAAAATAATGTGTTTTACATATTTCAGGTTGCAAGTTGCTGCCTTGCATTTTAATGAAAATGCAGGTCGTGAACAAAGAGTTGCAGAGAAAACTGGACAGTCCTGCCACTCTATCCATTTTCCAAAAGCCAAGAAAGGAGAGTACATAGTGAGGGCTGTTAAAGTTGATCGAACATACAGTAAGTTCCCTATGCATTATACTTTACATGTACATGTATAGCAGCTGTATATTGTAATTCTGGAATGTTTATTTTTATGAATGCCTGTTAAATCAATATTTTATTGATTTCTTCTAAATCTGTAGACTATCAACATTTCAGTTTGAAAAATATACTTAGTACATGCAAACATTGTATTTTATGCATGTTAAGGGTGACACTCAATTAAGTATGCAAAATAGAATATAAAATTTTAAAATATTTATTTACAAGCACCTACAATACATACTAGTAATACATGTTTCTCAACATAACTAATGTCATGTACATAGTACAGTAGTATTTGTATTTGAAATATTGATGAATTATACTTGTTTTCAGGATATGCGGAAAAGATTGCCACTGAGGTAAAAAGACTTGTGAACAGCAGAAAGACCCATGAAATTGGTGAAGTTCCGCCCCCCTTGTGTTCTAAATACACAAAACCAACAAAAGATACAGCTATAACAGAACACAGTGCTCACATGCGTTATCGAAATAAGTGACTTTCATCGAAATCATCATCCTAATATGTCCATAAACCCAGAGTTCGGTGGCTGTTCTGTGAAATGAACATTGTCGCTATAATATCTTCATGATGAAACCAAAACAACACTTTGAAATAAGAATTGATTACGAATCCTGATTTCTTCAGGTTGATACTTAATACGCCTCTAATCTAAGAATCCAGTGAAGACAAAATTTTCTTCCAGTCCAGGGGGAGGAAAAAATGCACGGATTTTGCTGACAACACATGATGGAAGAACAACACGAATGTGCTCCCCAAGAAAACTCCAGCACCAGCTGACAAATTGTCTGTAGCCAGTATGCCTCATCTTTTTGTGGTATGGTCCATTGTATGCTTTTTTCCCGTATTGAATTCGGTAGAGCTTAAAAGCTATCTCTAAAACCAGTTCATCAAGGCATAGTGTGTTAAATCCACTGAGGTCAGTAATACAGCCAGTTGGTTTGTCGTCTTCATTGTATTCTAGCTTGATGCTGACTACGTTTACACTGTGGCAGCACACACACTCTCTCTGAGTTGGTTGGACTTGACAGTGCCCGCAAGAACACCTGTAAATAGAAGGAGGAATATTGTGTAAATATTGTAGAAATATATTTTTTGTATTCATGTAAATATTGTAGAATACGATTTTTGGTATCATGTACATATTGTAAAATAATGTTTTTGTCATGTAAATACAAGGATAGTATAAGATTTTGTGTCCTGTAAATATTGTAAAATAGGATTTTTTTCTTTTTCTAGCACAATCTTTTTTTAACAAACTGAAAATGAAGTGATATAATAAGAACACTCCTCTCTTTTGCTGTTTTGTTCATTCTCTTGTTAAGAATTTCAGTGAGCAATTCCTTGTAAAAAAATCTTATAAGATGGAACTATAGAACAGCCAGTGCACCGGAACTGCAGTGGCCATGACATGCATGATGGCTGGGACCTTCTTCACAAACATCCATACGACATAACGAGTTGGTAAATCTCTTAGTCAGACTCAGAGAGGAAATAAAGCAGAGAGTTTACTGTAAAACTGGAAATTTTCGCGCACAATTTATTTTCGCGAGTGGGGCTGAAATTGCGAAAATAAATCTTGCGAAAATATTATCTCTAATGGATAATAGGATAACAGGATACAGTGACCAGACGGCGTGGATCATTGTTGTTGAAGGAAGTTTAGTTGGCATAGCTATAATTAACAACACTGAGTGAAAGTTCTACTGTAAAAGTGTAATAATGCACCACCACAGCTAGCTACAGTTCTATTGTAATACACCACCATATATGTAGCTAGCTCCGAACTTCTGATACATGATATATCGTAACGTTTAGGCCTGGATTAAATTTTTCATTTTTGTATATAAAATGGATAGGAATTGGATGTTCAGTCATTAAAAATCCGACTACCGTGTGTGTTATTGAAGCCTATGATGTTGCTAATTCCGGACAGATAAGAACCCAATAAAAAACAAGTTTCACAAATATTTTTGCTTGTCTAAATGTAAAAAATGATTAAAATAGACTGTTAGTATTCATTTCTACAGATAGAAAAGATCTTTACCAATTTTCTACAATATTAAAGTCTATTTCTGGTGTCGGGTGGACTTCCATCTCCTCCTCGTCGTCGTCCGGTGGTGGTTGGACCTCTGGTTCGTCCATATATGGCTGGATTATTCCATCAATATCGCATTCAAATCTGCCCTCCCCGAATTCTTCATCTTCTAATCCTGATTCGGACACTAACAAATACGCCTCATCCTCAGATTCGAAATCAAATTCGCTGAAATCCGACGAGCTCGAGCTACTACATATACTACCGGTATCCATTTTGCCAGTGAGACAGTCATGGCGGTGCGCTTGGGACTCCCTTTGCTGACGTCATACACAAAGGAGCCTTGTTTGCGTGTCCGAGACAATTGGCTCTATTATGTTTTCGGAAAGCCTTGGAATGGTCTACAAAATTCAATTTTTTTACAGTTATTAGGTTGACTAATCTCCATCCGACGGCATGAACTTATTATTTGTTATAAAAAGAACCAGAAACGACGATTATATGATATTCAACAAAAGACGAGGTTTTTGCTCTTTAATAAATTAAAGTTCTAGCAATCCTGGGAGGAATGCAGGTGCCCCGCCACCTTTCATATCATAATTTTAAACTACGATTTTGAAATGGTGGAGTTGACAGATGTCACGCTCAGAGTTGAGTTGTAAATGACTCTAAGCTACTACCACCTCAAATTTTATCTCAATATGTGTAAAAAAGACTGAATTAGAGCCATTTTTAATTTTTTAGGGTCAGTTAGCTGTGGTGTCTGTATTGAATTGAGTACATCTATAACTTATTCAGTTATAGATGTACATCAAATGATGATTTCCTGAAATCCATTAATCAGAATCCATCCAGTAGTTCCTGAACAGATAAACAGCAATGAGTCCAAATAGTTTTTGGCAAAATTTTAAACAAATATCCTGTGAATCTGTTATTGCCGGCCTTTTTACAGTGGGTGATAATTATATCCTTTTTAAAAATGTGTCACTGTTTTGTTTTTAGTTTTCACTTGGAAAAATGTTTTTGTCTATTAAATCAGAATAAATGCAGTTATACTTTTCTAGGAATGTGCTGGCTTGTAGACTAAAATAACTATTCTGTGTTGGAGCTGCAGCAGCCCCAGCTCCTTATGTCCAGCCCCACTGTGTGGAAAATAGGCTATTTCTAGTCACTGTGTGAACATTTTGCAAACCCTGATTGATTCCTCTTCAGTTGTTTTCTGTTCATGTTCACTTCCTTGTTAAGGGTTTTTACCTCAGAATTTTTAAAACTTTACCCCAAAACCTCATACACTATTTATGCCTTTTAGCAGAAGAGAGGAAAAAACAAAACCCAAAAGTCTTTATTCTGCTAAGTTTCAGGAGACAGACTTATACAGTGAGGAAGGTAATTAATTCATCCACTGCTGATTTTGTAAGTTTACTCATTTACTAAGAAATGAACAGTCTTTATATTTTATAGAGTTATGGTCAGGGTTATATAAACTCCTACAACAATAATTACTAAATGGCTAGTTGGTTGGTAGTAGTAGTTATGTTACCTGGACACTAACTAACACATTAGTCACTCAAAAACACATACACACATACTGGCACTTTCTCCCAAACCTTCACTAGATCTTTTAGATGTTCTCTGGCAAATCTATGATGTACCTTCTAAGTAGGCAAACCTTGCTTGTTCTGCAAGACTTGAATTCATTCCAGTGGATTGTGTTACTAATGGTGATCTTGGTGACTGTGGTCCTAACCGTCCTGAGATCATCAACAAGCTCCTTCTGTGTAGCTGTGGGCTGACCTCTCACCTTTCTCCTCATCATCCTCACCCCATGAGAAAGCTCTTACATGAAGCTTACATGACTGACTGATGGTCAGTTTAAATGATTCAGTGATTCATTTTTGTTGTCACCTTCTCACCAAGCTTCTTGCTGATGGTCTTCTTGTGCAAATCTACTATCTGGTCCCTGACATTCTTTGACAGATCTTTGGTCTTATCCATGGTGGTGGAGAGGTTGGACCGAAAGAAAATCATTCTGTGGACAGGTAAGCATTATGTATAACATATAAGTTGTAATTGATTGGTTGAATGATTGTAGTTTGTGTGCCACATGGGCACATAACCAGAACTCTGGCTGGTTGGATAGTGGCCAATAATTTCTGTGATGTGGACAACAAGGACTGAATAGTGGAACTGGATATCAAAAATTGAATTTACTGTAAAATGCAAAAAATCACAGACTTTGTTATTATGTAGATTTTTCTTAACAATCTAAGTGTTTTTTATATTTTCATTTGTTATGAACGAGGAAATTAATGCTAGCTTGTTGCTAACTTGTCCTTTTGAAAACATGATATTCGAACAGGACCAGGTTATTAAAGACTTTGTAGCTGTATGTATGTAAAAGACAATCTGCTATAAAAACAATAAAACAAAGCCTGTTGTAGGCAAAGCTTTATATCTGTCGAGCTGTAAACTGTCCATCAAGTCTTCAAATGAAAACATGTCATCGTCAACAAAATAACAACATTTTCTTCATCATCACCAGTGAATCAAATATCATTCATTAGTTTCTAACTTTATGTACCAACTGTAAAGTGCGATTTTAGTTTATATGTCAAGCACTTTTATTTTACAAAAGTAAGAACTGTTTTTTTTTTTTTTCAAGAAACAATAACAGCAAATTATTGGCGTCATAGAAACCGATAGGACAACATTACAACCCTAATTTAAGGTCTATCTTTGCTCTCACGTCAAACACACGAGAAATTTTATTTTTCAAAATATCCCACAAGAACATATTTTATATATAAATGTATGAAATTTAATCACAAATGCAGGTCTACTCCACAGGCAGGATGAATCCAGAAGTTTTTAATGAACAAAACAAAGGAACAGAGTATAACAAAGGGTGAATGAAATAAGGAGCTTATAAAGACTGGGATGTGTGATTACTGAGTGGAGGCACATGAGCTGATCACAGATGGATTAAAGCTGTGAGGAACTGAGCAATAAGGAGAGCTGAGACACAAGGGCACAGTGACAAAATGAACCAACTCCAAACAGCTGAAAAACTCTAAAATACAAAACAACTCAAACCAGAAACTACCACAGGTAAAACCCACAAACATGACAAAATGACTTACAGACAGATTTTTAACAATGCTTTAGATTTTCTGTTAAAAAAAGTTTTTGTTTTTACAATTTATTTGTTGAAATTTTATTATTTTACTATATAATAAGACAATTTTTCAACCACTATAGTCAACCACTATAATTCCAGTCTTCGCAGTATTCTTGATACTCATGCACCGGTTAAAACTCGGACAGTTACCTTCTCCAGATCAGCCCCATGGTTTACATCTGAACTCCGTACAATGAAAACTGCAGGTCGTGCCCTGGAGCGGCAGTTTATCTCCAGTGGCTTATTGGTCCACAAACAAGCCTATCGCAAACACCAAAAGACATATTCCAAAGCACTCACTGCAGCAAGATCCCATTACTTTTCCCTAAAAATCTCGAATAGCCGTGGGAATTCCAAACAGTTATTCTCTGACATAAACTCTCTGGTCAAACCTTCCACATACACGCATGCTGATACCAGTATAGATCATTGCAATAGATTTATGGACTTTTTCATTAATAAGGTGGCATCAATCCAGTCTGCTCTCCCTGTAATAGCTGAATCTCAAGTTGATATAACTCTCCTCATGCAAAGTAACACATTTTCAGCTTTCTCCGTTGTCACCCAGTCAGACGTGGAGAAGATCGTAAAAAGCATGAAAACTTCCACCTGCGTGCTAGACCCTCTCCCCACAGCATTACTTAAGTCTAATATTACAGCCATTTGCCCATTAATCACAACCATTATTAATCAGTCTTTGCGGGCCAGTCAGGTTCCCCCATCTCTTAAAACTGCAGTCATCCACCCTTATCTGAAAAAACCCTCACTTGACCCCAATATTCTTGCCCATTACAGACCTGTTTCAAATTTACCGTTTATATCCAAAGTTCTGGAAAAAGTTGTGGCAGCCCAACTTCATCAACATCTTCACATCCATAACTTCTACGAAAAGTTTCAGTCTGGCTTCCGTTCCGCTCACAGTACAGAGACAGCTCTGGTTCGCGTAATGAACGACCTTCTCATGACTGCGGACCAGGGCTCACCATCTCTTCTCCTCCTCCTTGACCTGTCGGCTGCTTTCGACACAGTGAATCACACCATCCTTCTCAACAGGCTACAGTCAGAAATTGGACTTTCGGGTACAGCACTTAAATGGTTTCATTCATATCTCACCAATAGAACTGAATATGTTTCCTTGGGTCAGTCTAAATCTTCAACTCATACTGTGACTTGTGGAGTTCCACAGGGGTCAGTCCTTGGGCCAACCCTTTTCACCATCTATATGCTCCCCCTAGGTCACATAATCAATAAACACAAGGTCTCCTTTCACTGCTATGCTGATGATACACAACTGTATATGAAAATGGACTCCACTTCTCCTACAGTTCTTCCGTCTTCACTTCAGCTTTGCTTAGAGGAGATAAAGGCATGGATGACTGCCAACTCTCTTCAACTTAACAGTAATAAAACGGATGTCATCCTTCTTGGCACCCCTCATCAAACTCAGTCCTCTAATCTCAGTAGTATCTCAATATTTGGTCTTAATATTCCCTTTTCTACCACCGTCACAAACCTTGGAGTTAGGATTGACTCTAACCTCACTTTCAACTCCCACATCCGTCATCTTTCTAAAGTCTCCTTCCTCCATCTTAAAAACATCGCCAGACTCCGCCCCTCCCTTTCCCAACCGGATGCTGAGAGGTTGATCCATGCCTTTATCTCATCAAGGTTGGACTACTGTAATGCCCTCCTCTTTGGGACCTCTGGTAAAAACCTGCAAAAGCTCCAGCACATTCAGAACTGTGCTGCCCGGGTCCTGATGAGGAGGCGCAAATACGACCATATCACTTCTGTTCTTAATTCACTTCATTGGCTACCGATCAAACATAGAATACATTACAAACTCTGTCTGCTCACCTATCAATGCATCCATGGAGCTGCTCCTGCCTATCTTAGTGAACTCCTCTCATTGCACGCTACTTCTCGAAGGCTTCGTTCCTCCACCTCCTTTTACTGCCTGCATCAACCTAAGACCAAACTTGCCACTATGGGGGATAGGGCTTTTCAGGCAGTAGCTCCACGACTCTGGAATGCCCTTCCAGAGTCCCTGAGAGCCCCACAAGGTGTGGAGGCCTTTAAAAAAGGTCTTAAGACTCACCTTTTTAAACAGGCCTTTTAGAACTGTAAGTTTTGTTTTAAATTGTTAGTTTTAATTGTTAGTTTCAATTGTTAGTTTTGGTATCACTTGGTGCAAGATGTACTACTGTAAGCCCTACAATTTATTCTGTATTTTTATTATTACTATTATTATTATTTTTATTTTTTTCTTTTTCTTTTAATCTCTGTAGCACTTTGAGATTTCTTTGAAATATAAGGTGCGTTACAAATAAAATTTATTATTATTATTATTATTATTTTTAGGTGAAAAAAATCTGGTTACATTGTTAAACATAAAACCCTGAAAAGTAAAAAATGGAATTTGACAAACAAACAAACAAACAAAATATTCTATATGGCTCTAGTTGTAGGGATCACATACATATTTCACTCAATTGCAAACTACCATAAAAATTAGAGACTTTATTTTTGTAAGAGAGGAAAGTTATGAACTCAACAGGGAATCAAATAATTGTAGGTATTGGAAAACTCAAATGAACTTCATCTCATTTAAAAAAATCAATTAAATCAGCTTTTGTTTTGTTAGAAATGTAACAGATCTTGTTTTAAATGTATAACTGTACTGAAATGACATTGCTCCTGTAGTCAATGACCTTCCTGTCTGCCATTTGTGCTTTATTTTAAGAAAGAACACATCAGACATTTCCTTCCCATTTTAGCAAAAAATATTTAATGCTGTTTCTTCTTAAAAGGTTAGGAAAAAGAAACTTGATGATGATAGATATTTTTTGGATCATTTACCTGAAAGAGACAGATGTCCATCTGTAGTGTACATGGTTAAAAAACATTGTTCCACCTAAGCAGTGGCTGAATCTTAATGTTTGTATGTTTCCTGTGGGGGGCGGCAATGAGCTGAACATTAATAAAGACTGCCTGCAGATTTAAAAGAAGAATAAGAGCAGACAGAAGAATGAGAAAGGTACGGTACACTATCATGAGTTTTATCACCCACCATTAAAAAGCAAAGTTGGGCGATAATGTCGTTGCCCCCTTTTGCATGGACAAATTGTAGTGAAACTTACCGAAAATAATCACTGGATATACTTTTAAAATTGATTAACATTTGGAGTCAACTTGATTCAAGATGGCTGCAAACTGACCTTCAAAAACACAAAAAATATCTATAACTCAAACTTATAGACAATTACCTAAAACTTGGTGTGGTAGTAGCTAAGACTGAATCCCAACACATATTCTGAGTGCTAACATATTACATAGATCTAAGCTTAAAATTTTGTCGTTTACTTTTTTGGAGTCAACTCTGTTAGCAAAATGTCTCATGAACCACTAGACTGATTTTTTTGAAACTCTCAGATGTTTATCCATGAATGTTCATCTACAACTGATTAACTTTTGGAGTCAATCCAATTCAAGATGGTGGCCACAGCTAATCAACATTAGCCAAAAATACACAACTTAGTCAGTTTTAATTATAGAGCTAAAATTTGATGTAATAGTAGCTGAAAGTCTTTCACAACACACACTCTGAAGATGTTTAAAATCTTACTAGACATTACACATAAGGTTCTTTTCAAAGTATGACCAAAATGGTTATAACTCCATCATTTCTCAACATCAGATAATCTCAGTCTGAAACTGCCATGAAAACCACCCAGGTCATATGCATGCCTGGTGTACTACAAACTTTGGCTTTTACAATACACCACATAATAAAATATAAACAAAGATTTGCAAATGAAAGTACAAAATATAAGGTTAAGGTTCCAACTCCAGCATGACAAATAAATAAAATGAAGCTCTGATTTATGTATTTAAAAACAAAAAGCCTGAATATTTAGCATGTTGTAAAGATACTATTAGTAAAAACTGCAGCAAACTGTGGAGAGGAATCCTTCTGTAGCAGGAATTCAGTCACATAAGTTTTTCCTTTAGAAAGAAGAGAGAAACAAACACAACTATTTAAAATGGAGTTATGGGAACTGGAACATTCAGATGTTCTTTTAAGTTTGCCTAGGCTTTTCATATCATACTTGTGAATTGTAGTTTGTGTAATAGTCTGTATTATAAAAAAATTGTCAAATATAAATGTTATTCATTTTGCTGTTAACATTACCTATGCAATTAACTTAGCCTAAAACAAGTCAATTAACACTAACAGGTGTTGTGTTGAAACTGGTTTCACTGGTTTCAAATACAGTAAATTTCCAGCTATGAAGATCTTTTTCTCCTGTTACAGAAGACAGAAAAAATCAAGAAAAGAGATCACAATCTTTTTGTTTAGCATTTTACTTTAAATATCATTACTTAAAACATAGCTGATGATGGATTATCCTAGTCAGTGACATCAACTAGGCAGCCTTAAATTTCACAGTGACTCCTAATACAAATATTTCAAATGTTTTCAGTGTGAAATCCTATTGGAAAACCAAATATAGAGAGAAAATGGTGCATCTGGGTGTATAACTGCGCAAGGTGTCTCCTATTTTATTGGGCCTTTAACATCATTGTTTTCTGATTCAGGGAATAATCACAGCTGAAACTTGAAAGGAAACTCGTTTATTTCTTTAACAGCTTCTTCCTGTCTGTGCTGGAGTCTTTTATATATATATATATATATATATATATATATATATATATATATATATATATATATATAAACTCTAGAAGCCTGCATGTGGTGTTTCTGTTCTGTATTCGCTGAAAGGGTATATGCACCAGTGGGGAGTTGGTGTGTGTGAGACAGACAGACAGATGGAGGGAGAGCAGGAAGGAACCCGTATCAGGAGAAACACTTGAATGAATCTGAAGAATAGGATTTTACATGCAGAACAGCCACAATGCTTGACCCTGAATGGGCTCACAGAACCACCGTCTTTGATTCAAAAGATGCAAACCTGCAGGATTGGAGAGATTTAAATGTGTGTGTGTTCGTGTGTGTGAGAGAGAGAGAGAAAGAGAGAGTTTAACTGCCTTTTATCTTATATTTAAAAAAGAAAACATTTTTTTTTTAAAATCCAAACTTCATTTTGGCTAAATTACTAAAACAGATATTTTGTATTTGAAAAATAACTTTGTAACTCATCGGATTATAAAAAAAAAAAAACACCAAAATGTAATAAAACAAATACAATAGATGTCAGATAAGGTTGCTGTAACAGAGGCCTGTTGAACAACATGGCTCTGTAACCTAAAACGAGACAGTCATTTTTACCATCTACTAATTAAAATTTGTAAAAAGTTAAAAAACATAAAAAATTCTGATAAAATAATTTGTACTGTTTAATTATTTTATGCAATGTACAAATATTCTACTTTATGTTGCATTGTGGCATTTAGAGTTTCTTTCCTAAGTGTTAAGTAAAAAATTAAAAAGGAAAAGTAAAGTTCTGCACAAGAAGATTAAACCAAACTACTTGTTTGTATTAGTTTAGTTTTTACAGTAGTTCTTATTTTACTAATTTGTGAAAAATGAGATTAATTAAAATTAGTAGCTCACGTAAAAAAAAGTAAAACATTGCATCCTAAAGTTTTAAAATTAGTGAATATAAAAATAGACCTGTTTTTTTTGGCATTAAAAACTTAATTGTCCTCAAATAGAAGACCACAGTCTTTATTTAAGTGAACTGCTTAAGTGACTCTGCTTTTATTAGAGCCAGGTCTTTAGTTTTCATTTTTATAGGAATAATTTTTTGTATGTTACCAGTACATCTTTATTCATGCTTTAAAATGTAGTCATTTTCAGATGTGTTAAACTACTTTGACAAAAATTTGCCAGAAGTTTTAAGAAAGAATGTTATTTTTCTGGTGGTTTTGGAAAGTGATCGCACTGTCAGAAAGATGCATGAACAAAGCAGAGAACAGTCTATTAGCTCAACAGTAAAACTGATCATTGCATTTTAAATTAAAAACTCTAGCTGAACTAGACATTCTGCATGTGAAAACGTGTGAACCAGTGTGAATACTGAGTTCTCAGTGACTCTGCTGAAATTAGTTAAAGAAGCTGGAACTGAGCTGTTAAAGTTACAACAATAAAAACAAAAGTTAAAATTAGCAAAACTGTAGTGAACAGCTAAGACCAGCAAAACAGTAGCTAAAAGCTAAAATGAGGAAAAACAGTAACAATTTGTAAAATTATGGAAAACTGTAGCTAAAAACTAAAAACAGAGTAACTATGCTGAAGGAGATTTCAAAGAACACAAAGTCTTTCAGGGACTTGAAGTGTTCTCCATTCATCTTAGTGAGGAAAAAATGGAAATAAATTCAGATATTTTAAGAAATATAAAAGTAGCCGTAATGTCCTAAATGAGCTGAAGTTTTGATGTGTAAATGGTAAAACAGCTGAAAGTATGCTGAAGTAGTTCCAGTCCAAAAAAACATACAGAAAAAAAAACTACAAAGAGGAAAATAGCAGTGTGAATGTTGACTTAGCAGTCACTGTTACCTCATTCTGGTTCTGAAATGATGGGGAGCTGTGTACACAGAGCCTTTAGATTGACTGATATGAGTATTAACTTCACAGAGTTCACAGTAGGCAGCCTGCAGAAAGTATATGCATAAACTGCAAAAATCTGGGTGGGAAAACTGCTAAAAGTACCCTTTTCTATTGTCACTTTGAATTTAAATGTTACTCAGGTTCATGTATTTTCTGGTGGATGTAACAAGGATCACATGTGGCTCCAGAGCTGCAGGTTTCAGGCCCCTGACCTACAATATCACAAACGCTACAAACTGTTTCTGTAGAGTACTGTTAAAGCAATTTTTTTCTAGTTAAATTAATCAGATTTATCCAACCGCCACAAAGAAATAAATTCATTTGAGTTATTCTGAAATTTAAATAGGGACAGAAAGTGTCATTTAATTTAGTATAATAGTATTGTGTCCTCAACCAAAAAGCTGAAGACATGCTGAAAGGGAGTCAACACAGCTGCTGCCCAAAATTATAACTTAACTTGGTAATAAATTAAGATAAAATGCTTACATTTTGAGGTATGAGCTGTATTAAAAAATTGTAAAGAGAACCAAGATCAAAACAAATGTAATAGCTGCTACTAGTGGCTCATTATGGTCACCATGGTAACCACACACCTGTGTCTGTCATTCCTTGACAGTCAAATTAATCCGAGATGGACAAAAGGTTTGAACAGGATAGTATTTAAGGGTGCTTCAATTCAGGGAAGCACCCTTAAATGCTTCACTGCATTTAACTGGGGTCTGTGAGCAGACAGCAGGCAGCCCCTCACAGACCCCAGCAGCATTGTAAGTGTCTGACAGAATTATCTCTGTCAAGTGGCTGTCCGGCCACAGTTACATGATCTCATGAGTTACTTGCCCCCACCCCTCCACTCAGATTCAGCTAAAGCTGCCTTACACACACACACATACAACATCTGACCTAGAGGTCAAGGTGCACTGACTCCGAGGTTTGTCTAACTGGGCCTCTTGAAATTCTGGCTTTGCATTCCAGCGCCTGGGGAGGGGGGGCAGGCTTATTACCGGAGTGAGAGAAAGAGTGATAGAGAGTGAGAAAAAGAGGGAGGGGGTGGTTGAAAGAAGCTGGAAGGTATTATGTACTGCTTGCCTCCTTTTTCCCCTCCCACTCAGCCAGCCAGAGTTCTCCACCAAAGTGCAGGAAACTGTGAAAACTTGAACCTGCTCTCCTCCGGCTGCCTCGGCCTTCAAACCGGTTCGCTGTTTTCTTTCTGCCTGCGCATGTCCAAGGGGGGGGGCCCTTTCCTCTGCCTCCGTCTCTGGGCTGCATGGAAGAAGATCACTTTGTTTCTATTGCCTTTTTCCGCGGTGCTGCAGACACACATGGAGGAGAGGATTGAATGGAGGGGGGGGGGGTACAGCTGCAAGAGATCCCTCCATCTCCAGAGCAGGACTAAACGCTCCCCTCCCTCTCCCACTCCCCTTCTCTGTCTTTGACTCTCCCTCTGTCTTTCCCTCTCTCTCTCTGCTTTCTGCCTCTCGGAGGGGTGGGGGTGTCATATGGGAGCTCCAAAAAATTAAAGTGGATCGGAGATAGACGAGAGGAATCTTTGCTTTGTGGGCTCAGATGTCGGGTTCTGTACGGTAAGTGCTGTTCTATTCGACCTTTAGCACTTTTTTTAGAAGTTCTGTCTGCAAAAACCCTCCCTTCTGCTCAGATCCAGCTGGTGTTTCTTTCTGTTTCTCAAAAAGTGGTTGTTTTCGTTGGACTCAGTTCAGCTCTCAGGTACAGATCTTTCGTGCTTTATTTTTGTAAATATTCTGTGAGTTTTGAATTAAAATTCTGAGGGTCAAGGTGGAGTGATGTGTGGGGGGAATGAAAAGGAGGCCTCATGGGGGAAGGGAATCCGGAGGGGTCAAAGAGAACGGCTGCACAAAAATGCCACTGAAAACTTTTCTTCTGTTCTGACTTTTTCCACTGTGAAGCATCTGACTAGCGTTTCCAATGACAGAGATTTATTTATTTAGCTGCTTAGTGAGGATGCAGCAGAATGCAGTTACATCAGTCTGACAGGGTTAAGAAACACCAAAAAAATCTTCCTTTCATTCTGTATTTTATTCTTACATTTCTTCTGCAAAATGAAGTTTTTCCCTAAGTATAAATACCAGTGACTCACTGCTGACTGCTGTTTTGAGCAGCAAGCATCAGTCCAGATTTCATCAGCATTTGGTAAAGTGAATCCAGATTTTTATAATATTGAAATGAAAGTTGTGGAATGACGGAACAAAAAGTTGAAACAGACAATGATAAATCTTGCTGCAGCTGCAAACTAATAGTTCCCTGCCGGCTCAGTGAATTAGCCCTTTGTGTGATCCAAATAATGGATACCTCGGGAGCGCTGCATTTGCATTTAGACACTAGTTTTTGTTTGGGTCTAGTGATACGTTTTACAACAGAAACAATGACTAGGAATTATTTTCATGAAAGTCCTTAGCACGTTAAAATTTATTATTTGTGTATGAATTAAATACACAAATAATATATGGTAACAAAAGTTTGCCATATAGCTAAACAAAGTTAAAATGAAAGGCCTTGCATTCCTTAAAGCATCAGAACCCGAGTCAGACAATACCCAGATTGGGACTGTCATACAAACATCTTAAAGTTATCTTACTTGCATTACTGTTGTAGTGAAGGTACACATGAGTCAGTACAGAGGGAAGGTTTAGACAGGACTTTTTAAATTACTCTCAGCACGTATTCTTTACAGAATCTGAGTTGTGTCTCTTTGTTTAGGTGAGATTAAAAAAGAAACACTAAAGTGCTACAATTTAGGTGAATATTCCTTATTCCTGGTTTTAAGGTCATCTTTACAAATCATCACAGTTTTTAATTAAAGGCCTAGAACACCTTGAAGTAATGCATATTGCCCGCTGCCTTTCATCTCAGGGTTTTAAACTAAAATCATCTTATGTTGAGAAATGGAGTGTAGTTGTTTTGGCCAAACCTTAAAAATAATGATCTCATGAGATATGTCAAGCTCAGAGCTGTGTTGAAGATGACTATTAGCTACTACCACATCAACAATCAGTGTTGTATCTTTAAAGCTAACTAAGTTATAGGCATTTTTGTGTTTTCTAAGTATAGTTGGCTGTGGCAGCCATCTTGCATTGGGTTGACTCCAAAAGGAGTTGCAGATGTACATCTAATTATTATGTCCTGACAGTTTCGTTAATTTCCATCCCGCGGTTTAAGAGATATTTTGCTAACTGACAGACAGCACTGACTTAAAATAGTTTTTAGAAAAAAAATTAAACAAGATCTGGTGATATCTGTTAGCGCTCAGAGTATGTGTTGAGGATCAGTCTCTGCTCCTACCACACCAAATTTGAGCTCTCTAGCTGTAAAATTGGCTAAGGTATAGGTTATTTTGTGTTTGATAAAATTACTTAATAATAATAAATAATAATAATAATAAATCCAATTTATACCGCACTTTTCATTAACAAAAATCTCAAAGTGCTACACAGTGCAAATTAAAATCAAAGATAAAAAATCAGAGATAAAAACAACATCATAAAAAACAAGCAGAATAGGCTTGCTTAAATAAAAAAATCTTCAAGCCTCTTTTAAAATCAATCAATGGTTGGGGAGCTCTCAAATAATCTGGGAGAGAGTTCCAGAGCCGGGGGGCAGCGACAGCAAAAGCCCGATCTCCCATGGACTTCAATCTGGAGCGAGGAAGG
>NC_051442.1:27515690-27526900 GCF_001649575.2 Kryptolebias marmoratus
CTCCTCCAGGCAAGTAGTGAAGGCATTGAGAGAGAATGGTGATGATGATGCTCCAATTCTAATGTAGAGTTGTATATCGTCGGCATAGCAGTGAAAAGAGATGTTATGTCGATTAATAATTTGACCCAAAGGCAGCATATAGAGGGAAAACAGCAGGGGCCCTAATACTGACCCCTGTGGGACACCACAGGAGACAGAGACAGCCTGGGACTTGGCCTTACCAAGGCTAACACATTCCAGCCGATTAGAGAGAAAAGATGTAAACCAGTCCAGAACAGTGTCACAGAGACCGACCTCCACATGAAGACGGTGTAGTAGGATGTTATGGTCCACAGTGTCAAAGGCTGCAGTTAGGTCAAGGAGAACAAGGAGAGATGTAAACCCAGCATCAGCTGCCAAGAGGATGTCATTAGTAACTCTCAGCAAAGCGGTCTCAGTGCTGTGAGCAGAACGAAACCCAGACTGAAATTTCTCGTATAGAGAGTTTTTTTCTAGATGAAGCTGCAGCTGAGCGGCAACAGCTTTTTCCAGCACTTTTGACAAAAAAGGAAGATGTGAAATTGGGCGATAATTGGAGAGAATATCTGGATCCAGGGAAGATTTCTTTAGAAGAGGCTTAATGACAGCTGTTTTAAGAGGCAGTGGAACATAACCAGATTTCAGTGATTTGTTTATTATTTGTGTGATTAATGGACTTATTGCAGCGTGATTAGATTTTATAGGTTAGATTTTATACTTAGATGTGGCGGCCATCTTGATTTTTGATGGGTTTCATCTTGATGGGTTCACTCTAAAAGTTAATCAGTTGTAGATGTACAGCCAATAATTATTTCCTGATCACTTTTCATTAAATTTCATCCAGTGGTTCATGATGTTTTTTGTTAACAGACGGACAGACAGACACACACACACACACACAGAGACATGGGTAAACACATTATCGTTGCTTTCCTTTTTTGGTGGTGGGCGATAAAACTACAGTTTCTACCTGATCATTTCCTGCAAAATATTATCTTTACTAAAGTTGAAAAATTCCAATTTATGTGTGTATTTTTTTTTATTTTTTTTTTAGCAAATTTTAACTTTGTAACTCAAACTTGAAATTTGAACAGTGGTTTTATGTTGGCTGAGTGAATCAGACCAACTGCAGCGAGTGGTTCCTGGCAGCTACACGTCTCACCTTGATGCTTCATCTGCGGTTCAGGGTTTTGACCCTGCTCCCTCATCTCATTGAAGCTATCAGTCCTGGACTCTGCCTGCCTGCTTATGTACATCCCTCACTCCCTCTGTTCATCAGACATGTCAACAGGCAGAAGACAAAGTGTCTTGACTTGCAGTAATGGACTTACTTCTTCCCTGAAAGATGTTTTTAAAGACAGCTTGAGTTATGCCTGTTTCTGTTTGGCCTGCAACCTGTGCAGCATGTCAGCTAACATGAAGGATAC
The DNA here is from genome assembly GCF_001649575.2 of Kryptolebias marmoratus. Classification (NCBI taxonomy): domain Eukaryota; kingdom Metazoa; phylum Chordata; class Actinopteri; order Cyprinodontiformes; family Rivulidae; genus Kryptolebias; species Kryptolebias marmoratus. The sequence continues at coordinate 27,517,136 of NC_051442.1, forward strand.
TGGATTTCTGTCACTACAACACCTCCTTCATAAATACACATAGAATGTGTCTGCAGCAGAATCTAGTTCGCTATTTTGAGCATGTAGGTCACAATCTAATGAAGCAGCAGAACAGTAAACGAGGGTTTCGGAAGATGCTGTCAAAAGCTGCACTTTTAATAGAGGTGGCTATTCTCTCAGCTCCAACAGCACCTATCTATAAAACCCAGATGTTTGACCAGAACACATAACAGAGAAGGATTATTACCTGAGGCAAAGGGGGATAATTATGTTTTTGCCCTAAAATGGCAATAAATTGGTCAGTTTTATATTTATTGAGCTAAAATTGGGTGACTCCCAACACATTTTCTGAGCACTAACAGACTGTGGAAGATCTTTATTTAAAATTATGCCAATAACTATTTGGAGTCAACCCTGACTGTCTGTCTACTAGCAAAATAGCTCATGAACCACTGGACAGATTTTATCAACACTTTCAGGAAATAATCAGTAGCAGAACATCTACAACTGATTAAGGTTTGGAGTCAACCCTGTATAAGATGGATGCCACAGCCAATCGACCTTAAAACCAAACAGATGGCTGTAACTTATCATAAGATGATCTTAGTCAAACCTCTGATATGAAAGGTGGTCGGCGGAATGCATTTCTTAAAGGAATGCTAGGCCTTTAATTGGTGTTGTGTTTAGCCCAACCTGAGTTGTCCCAATAACAAGAATAAAGTAAACATGATTCTACGTTCACAGATGGTTTTTCAGTTTCCTGTTCATTATGCCAGAGAAACTTTGTCAGATAACCTAGCTGACCCCACTGCCAGTTTTAGCCTCCACCTCCTGCCTTTTGTGGTTATAAATTAGCCCAGTTGTGAGCAAGCGGTGAAAAGGAAAAGCTCACTTAGGAGCAGTGATTTATAAGTTGTTGGCCTGCTGTTGACATGTGAATGACACAGGTGGCATCGAGGATGAAAACAGAAACTCAGAAAGCAGGCAGGATCTGTTGGCCTCAGGAAATAGGAGGTGGTTTCCTTTTCTGCCACTCTACCAGGAGAGAAACAGCATGATTTACATCTGACTATTCCTGCTCAGGAATTTCTCTGTCATTTGCACAGCAAGTTCATGCTGCCATGTTTTATATTTACAGTTCTGTTACCACTCTTTTAGCCTGTTTTAAAGCCTGTACCACCCTATGCGCAGCAAAACTTTTGCTAATTATTGAAGGCAGGAGGTGATAATTTTTTTGCCTGTGTCTGTGTTTCTAGGGTTGAGCCACTGTATAGATTTTTATGGAACTCTCAGAAAGTAATCACATATACATATACATCTACAACTGAATAACTTTTAGCATCAACCCAATTCAAGATGGCCTCCTCAGCTAAGTGCCCTTAGGGAACATAAAAAGTGCTACAACTCAGCCTGTTTCACAGATATTAAATTTGATGTGGTAGTATCTAAGATTGATCCCAGGAATATTCTCCGAGCGTTAATAGATCCCACCAGATCTTGTTTTAATTATTTCCAATAACTATTTGAAGGCAATGTTGTCTGTTTGTTAGCAAAACAGCTTAACCCTCTCAGGCTCAAATTAAGTTTCAGTAACAGGAAAATCAGATATGTTGTTGCAACACCTACCTTGAGAGGGTTAAATCACTGGATAGATAATGATAAAACACTGTCATCATTAATGCCTGTTTACAAGGTTTGACTGAAACAGCAACAGTTCCATTTCATCATAAAATGGTCTTAGTTTGAAACTCATATATATATTTGTCTTGGACAAAGCTGACTCCCCATCAGGCAGAACAACCTACTAACACGTCTGCCTGTAATATTTATGTCTCTGTGGCTATGATTTTGTACACATAATTCTTAAAACAAACAACAACAACAAAAAATACTGTTAAAACTATTATTTTCTTCATGTCTGCAGTAGAGTAAAAAAATAAATGCAATAAATATAAATAAACATTATGAACCATATTGTACATTACAGACAAGTCCTTTTGTTTCACATTCAGTTCTTTTTGGTCATACTGCTCTGAGAACATCAACAGCAACACAGCAGACATTAAATATCATGTCATGATGTAGAAAAACGTTGGTTGCAATCTTATTAGTGAAGTGAGCAAATAGTTGTTGCACAATTTCTTAGCCTTTTTTTTGTGAAATTGCAACATTTGTGGTTTTGACTTGTATACCTCTTGCGTGCACTGTTGTGAAACAGAGAATTTTTAGAGCATGCCTTGATTTGTCTGTGGATTTTTAAAATATTTTAAGAACATCATGAGCTCAAATTAAAGGCCTAGCATTCCTTAGAGGAATGCATATCACCTGCCAACTATCATGACAAAATTTTAGACTAATATCATCTCATGATAAGAACTGAGAGAGGTATGACATGTTGGTCAAACCTTGAAAATAATGTTATACATTATGTTATGCAATATTGTGACGGCTTGTGTGATCTGTTAGTGCTTGGTGAGTGTGTTACAAATGCCACTCAGCTACAACCACACCACATTTTAGCTCAATGTCTGTAAAATATATAGTGTAGAATCATTTGTGTGTTGGCTAAGGTTGATTAGATGAGGTGGCCATCTTGAATTGCTTTTATTCCAAAAGTTGTTCAGTTGTAAATGAACATCCAATGATTTCTATCTAAGAGTTTCATTAAAATCTGTCCATGAGTTGTTGATGAGATATTTTGCTAACAGACAAACAGGGTTGAATGTTTGTCTCAGTACTTGTACTCCACTACTACCACACCAAGTTTTACCATCTGCAAAATTGACAGAATTAGAGCTATTGTTGTGTTTTCTAAGGTCAGTCTGCTGTGGTGGCCATCTTGCCTTTGGTTGATTGTAAATATGAATCAGTGCCTGTCTTTATTGAGTTATTAATCACTCGAGTTAAGTCTTGGGCATTGGCAGTGTAAAATAATGCAGATGTTTAATGTTCAAGTCATTAAAATATACCCTTTGTTGTAAATGAAGGTTTACACATTGTTATCATGTAGATAGGAAAAGTAGAACATGTTGTATTTTTAGCTCACAGTAACATTGAAACGTATTCCAAAAGGCTCTCATACTGCAGCATGCATGCGTGTACACTGACACACACACATACAGAGCAAGCATTGTCTGGGGCCATCAAAGACCCCCAGTGGATTGGTCATAGAGAGGATGATGTCATGTCTTTGATGGAGGCTGTGTGTCTGTTTACCCAAGATCTATTTCTTAATGCGCATGTCCTTTCCACAATAAGTCAAATACAAAACAAAGGAAAGACCAAATCTAAAATATTCTTCTGTTACTGCATTTACAACTAGTATGTTTGAATTGGTATTGAACATTTTTTGGTTTCTGTTTGAGCTAATGATGCTCAAACAAAAGTATAATTTAATGTGCTCATGAAAGAAATCCTTAACAGTTACTTTGATCTGTCAAAGTAGAGAAATTAATCCATTAAAAAATGCAGTGTGAATGATGAGTGCTGATTGAGTGCTAAACCTAAGTTGTTAAATGTAAAACAAGCAAAATGAATGTTAAAATGGCAAAATAGTAGCAGAAATTAGCTAAACACATGCTAAAGTTAAAATGAGCAAAACAGTAGCTAAAATTAGAAAACTAGCTAAAAGAAGCAGAATGGTAGCAAAAAGCTAAAAGTAGCATAAGAAGACAAAAATAGAAGCAGTATGATGAAGCAGATTTCAAAGAAAACCTGTTTTTAAAATGAACTGAAGAGAACTAAATGTTTTTCTACAGGGAATTTTGTTTTGAACAATAGTAATAAAAGTATCCTAAAAAGTCATAGCACTCATGTCCTGAATGAGTTAAATGTTTTGATATATGAATGATTAAAATAGTACGAAGTGTGCAGAAGATGTTTGATTAAAGAAGTAAAAGCAGGAAAACAATAGGGTGAGTGCTGACTCAGCATTCTCGCAATAAAACTAAAGTAAACAAAGCGAAAAGAAATAATAAAATGAAACAATATTTTAGTTTTTAAATTTTACATAGCTTTAAATTTTTTGTCTGTATCTCCTGTCTGAAGAGGAGAAAGAAAGAAGTAGTGAAGTGAAGTGAGATTTATTTATATAGCACTTTTAAGCAACAAGGCGTTCCAAAGTGCTTTACAACAGAGAAAGGGACCGCTGGCCTCAGCTCCAAATTTAAACACACACTTATAGTGTGTCATTTTATGTTTTATTAATTTTAAAGATGTTTAGCTGGGACAGCTGCCTGCTTCTTAGGTTAAGAGATCAATTGGTCTGCTTCTGTTTGAGCCAACAGGAGTTCTTGTTTGCAAGCCAAGAGGTTTCAGGACTTCTTAGTCATCCCACTTGTGTTTTCTGTGTGTTCATCTCAGTACTTCTGGTTGATTCTGGTGATGCTGTTTTAGGCCTTGTCCTTGCGGAAACAGTTTTCCCAAAACAATCTTATTTGTCATTTTTTAAAATATCCTCATAAACATGGTCCTGTTTCTAAAAATATTTTCATCCACAGAGAAACAACAAAACCAACCTAAAACACTATAATAACTATGCCATCCCAGTATGTGGCATTGTAATGCTGCCATGAAACTACAGCAGAAACAGGAAACAAGACGTGGAGCATGCAGATAAAGCTTACACTCTGGATGTGAAAAGTAAACACAAGAGGAAGAAGATGGCCTTGAGTCACAGGTTAGATTATTGGTGGGGCTATGACATCTTTTTCAAAAGGTTGAGTTTTGGCTGTCTATTCAAAAATGAAAGGGTGACATTTCAAGATTTTTTTCTCTCTGGAGCCTGTTTTCAAAAAAGTCTTATTTTGGACTTCCTAAAATGTAATTTCCATGCAGATGAATGTGTACTTGTACTCATAATTGTGTCCCAATACCACAGTACCTGATACCACTTTATGGCAGCATGACTCACTTCTCAGTTTAGCAGTCAGGTGGTAGAGGACGAGCAATGTCAGCAGTGGGGATTAATTTTTTTATTTGAGTCAGATGTCCTGAGGCACACTCCTTACCAGTTGGTAGGAGTAATCTACCATAAAGTTGTTTGCTAACTGCTAATAAACACAATCAGATGAAGAAAAGGCCATGTGGAGGTATTTCAAAGCAAACAATGATGACTAAAGGTAAGTGGATTGTAAAATATGTTCAGCAAAGTTGTCAAGAGGAGTCACAAGGAATTTGATAAAACATCTAAAAAAACAACACAACATTAGGTTAAAAGATTTTGCTAACAGCAGGGGGAAGCGGGTGCAGAAGAGGAAGGAGAGAAACAGATCTGAACAGGAGCTTCCTGACAATCAATGCGGACTTTGGGAAAAGACCATTGTTGTTTTGCTCCATTTGAGGAGTTGACAAGAAAAACAAGTGCCTCTGATTTTTAAACACATTTTCAAAGTAATTATAAGAAGTGTAATTGTATTAATTGGTACTCGTATCAGTATTTGGTATTGGCAAGTACAGATATGCAAGCAAGTATTGTACTTGCTTTGAAAACTGTGGTATTGATGCATCCCTCTGTATGGATGGCCCCTTATCAGCTCTGCTTCATAAATGACCACCATCTTTTGTGACCATACCGACATGGGGGAGGGCATGCTGCACTCAGGGGCATGCTGGGAAATGGCTTCCATACATTTTCCTCCTTGATGAAGGTGCAGCATAGTTGTTGTGTCAGAGCTGTGCTGCTGTGGAGGGGTGGAGGTGCTGGTTAATGCAGACACAATGAGCTAAGTCAAACATTAGGAGTGAGACAAAGGACACTCCATTCAGGTCACTGGGGGCCAACGCTTCCCATTATCTGATGGAAGTGATCTTAATTGGAGGGGTTAAACCCATCAGCAAATTAGTGGTCGTGCTGAGAGGCTGCTGTGTGTTTGGGTTGCGATCAAAGCCTTGACAGTGTGTCTGTTTATAAAGGACAGCAGCCACAACACAACTTAAGCTGACAACAGGCATGCTATCATGACCATGTTATCATTGTCACAGCCATGGTATTTACTCATGGGAACATTGGGAAGCTGAGGATAAGTTCTTTCTCATCTGCACTAAAAACAGCACCACATGTCAGAAGGTAAGCAGTAGCTTCTTACACCATCTGCATCTACTTCTGTTTTTATGAAGAGCCAAAAAGGTGCATGTCTTCATACACAGTTAGTATCATAGTTTAGTTTGAATAAAATCCCTCATTGTTATAAAATTGTATAATTCTCATAAATAAGTAATTGAACTTACATAGGAGTCCCCTTAGCCTTAAAGTTTATTTATGTAAAATAATAAATTTAAGAATATGAATTTTACTCAAAAGGTGAGACATTTTAAATGCACTTTTTAACCACAATTATTAGGCCAAGAAATGTCTAATTAATTTATTTTATCACTAAAGCACCTGTCCACAACACAGTTTCATACTTTAGTTTGACTCAGTTCAATGATATTCAGTCAGTTTTGTTGTAAAAAAAACCTGTATGTTCCAATTCACTTCAAAACCTACAGTTCAGTACAGTCATCATACAGTTCAAGACAACTAAAAACAATTAAAATCTGTCTAAATAAAGCCAGTGTATATTTGTTTTAAGGGCAGTTTATAAGATATACTCTTTTCAACTTAAAATGTTGAAAATAAAGTTGAGATACTAATTCAAGAATAAAATCAAAATCTTGATGAAAGAGTTCAAATAGTGATTGAGGACAAAGCCAGAGGAGGTGAACCCCACTGTGCTCCTGAACCTGAGTATATTTGTTCCATCTTTGTATTATTATTGTAGCTGATGAGTATGGGTGCACTTTAATGAGTAAACAAAAAAATAACATAAAGCATTTTTTATGTGACCTGAAGACGTGCCGTCTTTCTTCTGATATAAACACTGAACCAACAGCAGAACTCACAAAACGACCCTCAACCCTCCACTATAAAAGTCTCCAACAGAAACACATGAAGTTATTTACAGGTTGTGTACAGATCAGACATAATTTATGATGTATGTGCTAAATTAATGTCCTTATTACAACCTATTTTGAAGTACAAAACACATGGCTATTGTAGGTCTTTATGCTAATGATGGTTTGTTTTTAGTCATTTTAACTTTATTTTTGAAATACAGTTTTGACTTTAAAGTCTAAATGTTGAGAATATTTTAAAACTCAGAAACCAAACCAAAAAATCTTTCTTCATTTTTTTTCATCTTTTTTTGTGGCTTTAATAGGGCAGTGATAATAGTGAATATTTTACATCAACAAAAAAGTGTAACCCCTGAGTTTTTGGCAGTCAAACGACTTTTGCACACTTTGTGCTGTTTTAACCAATAAAATACAAAAACTGTTTGGCTCGATTGGGAATAGTGTGTTATGACTTTTAGCATTTGTGACTTTTATACTTTTGAACTGTTTAATTTTATTTACAAAAAAGAAAAAAAAATCCCCATAGAAATACACTAAGATCTTCTCAATTCCCTCAAAACCATTTTAAAATCTACTGTGTGAAATCTGCTTTAGCATACTTGCTCTTTTGTGTCTTCCTCTGCTTTTAACTACTGTCTTGCTGATTTTAGTTACAGTTCTGATAGTTTTAGCTTTTGACTACAAGTTTGCAAAATTTAGCATTTAGCTATGGTTTTTCTCATTTGAGCTTTTAGCTTCTGTTTCGCTAATTGAATTTCTGTCCTGCTTGTTTTATCTTCAACAATTCAGTTTTAGCTTCAACAACAAATTTTTAGTCATTCAGTGCTCGACATTCACACTGTATTTTTTTTACAGAAAATGTAAGTTTTTTAAATTATTTAAACTATCCAAAAATTAAATTTTTGTGTGTATTGAGTTTTTTGGTTTCGACGAGCCTGTCAAGCTAGTAGTTTAGCCAGTGGCAGGCGGTGCATTTCACAGTTAGGTCTTCAGTGATGTCCAACTTAGTCAATAAATACCTTTCATTATGCCAGCATTTATAACACCAGGACTGGAGAGTAGTTAGAAACACACTTAAGCACTACTTGGCATTGTATCACCTGAGTTGTATACAAAATGGGCTATTATCCAGCGCAATTAAAACATATCTGGTATGCTACTGTCAAAACTAAATAAAATAAAATAAAATAAATAAAATGTTTGCACTCATCAAAACGGCTGTGTCCCCCAAAACACTTATTTCAAAAATCCATTCTGGGACAGGTTAGCTACCTCGGGGTCGGCCGTCCTCCTCTAACGAGATCTAGCTTCTCTTGAAAAGTTTGTCTTGAAAACAGCTTTGCCAGTATATCAGCAACCAAATCAATGTGTTGCTCTCCTTCGGCCATTGTGGATTAAAAGTTTTTAACTGTTAACAGTCCCGGATGTGACCCTGTTGATCTGCATAGCACTGCGGTGGCTCATACTATTAAGTATCCATATCCAATCACAGGACACGTAAATGTCATGTTCAACATGAGGCCAGCTAGAGGGCCTTACTGACACAACTCATGATCTGAATGGCTATCGCAACTATCTATCAACAGTATTTGTCCGTTCACTTACAGTGCACAGACACCCGCATTGTTGATTCTAAAGGCCCAGGCAGATTTCATACAGCCTGGCAACATAAGATAGCTGAATTCTGATTGGATAAAAACTCTAACCTAAAAACAACAGCACTGGAAGGAGCATAATATGACATGACGAGAATATGAATACTTTTAGATATCTAGGGAAAGTAAATTAAAAATTAAATTAACCTTTAATATAAATATGATCATGATTCTTGGTTATGTTAGGCCAGCAGAGAAGGCCTTGCTGGCCCGGACGGCCCACCACTGAGTTTAGCGCTCCACATTTTTTATGAGCTAAACAGCTTGTCAAATTGTCGCCTGGTTTATTACTTTAAAACAAGTTAAAACAATTACATAATAATTACATGCTGTTAGAGCCGCTGCCTAACTGCCTGCCATCATTTTGTTTTTTTTTTTTATCTCACAGTAAACATTTTATTTCCTCAGAGTTGTTTAGTCCAGAAACAGTACAATCAAAACAATTAGCCCTAAAAAAGCAAATATCCATGAAATAAACCCATTTAAAAAAAGAGAAAAATAAACAATTGCAGTGAGGCAAATGACTTAAGCGAACATTGGTGCTCTCACGTGGTTGTCCCTCTGTTTGCGTCTTTTTCAGATGAAACCCTATGCGTGTTTGTGCGACTGAAGGGCCATTATGGGACAGGCTTTTAAGGGCGATCTGGGAAGTGGAAACCTAATACTGCCTGACTGCTGCTCTTGTGTCCATGATCTCCACAGCTGCTGGAGTGAGAGGAGGAACGAAGGAAAGAAAGGGAGGAAAGGAGAAGGGAGGAGGGGGCGGAGGAGAAGATGGTGCGCTCAGTAATTAGTTGTCTGGTTTTGTATTGACCAGTCTGGTGCTTAGGCCTTAGGGACTGTTAAATTTGCCATTGAAACTGAAAGGATTATGCACCCAAAAGAAATTAAATGGGAGCAATGAATAGATTGTGGGCCACATGGTGAACTGCTATTTCTTTTTTACTTTCTCTCTTTCTCTTTTTTTTCTACCAGCCTTCATTGTTTCACAAGCCTTTTTTTCTTTTTGTCAAAAACTGCACAGCAAATCCAGGAGGCCCAGATTAACACTATCAGATTTGATTTCAACACTTTTAAAGTGTCTATATGGGTCCACACCAGAAAGTGTTAATTTAACTCTTTTTGGAGAGTTGGTACCTTAACTCTTATAAAGTGTCAAATATCAAATCTGCTGGAGTTAATAATTTAACACTTACTAACACTAATTCAGTGTTAG
>NC_051442.1:27528250-27545952 GCF_001649575.2 Kryptolebias marmoratus
AAACACTTTGTTTTAACACTGGATTTTAACTACTAATAATATACATCCCAGAGTTACATGAACAGAATGTGACTCTATAAGTGTAAAATTAACTCTGCTTTTGCACAAAGTCTGCTAACACCAAAACATTTAACACTTTTGAATTTGCTGTGTGCTATTTTTCATGTTATATGTAACAATTTTATGTCATAATACTTCCCCCACTCCTACCCCATCCCATTTTAAGATGGACCTATAAGGCCTAGCATCCCTTAAAGGAATGCATATTGCCCGCCGCCTTTCTTGCCAGAATTTTAAGTTGAAAAAGAACAGTTTTTACTGTTTTGGTCAAACCTTGTCCACAAGGAGCTGTGTTTGTGCTCGGAGTATGTGTTGTTAATGACTCTCAGCTACAACCAAATTTTAACTCTGTATTTGTTAAACAGACCGAATCATAGCCATTTTGTTGTTGGCTCAGATTGATTACCTGTGTCACTGTCTTGCATTGGGTTGACTTCAAAACTTAATCAGTTGTTGATGTACATCCATTCATTGCTTTCTGAGAGTTTCACTAAATTCTGTCTTTTGGTTTTAGAGATATTTTGTTAACACACAGGGTTGGCGTCAACAGTTAATGCCAAAGTTTTAACCAAAAATATTGTACAATTGTTGTGCTCGGAGTATGTGTTGGGGATGAGTCTCAGCTACTACTGCACCAAATTTTAACCCAATATTAATAAAACTGTTTGAATCATAACTATTTGTGTGTTTGATATGGTCATTTTGCTGTGGCAGCCATCTTGAATGAGGTTGACTCCAAAAGTTTGTAGGTGTACATCTAGTTATTAGTTTCTGAGAGTTTCATTAAAATTTGTCCAGTGGTTCATTTGATGTTTTGATAACAATCACATGAAAAAAAAAACAAATAAAAACAACAACAAAAAAAACACTAGGCCTTCTCTGTGGCAGTGGGTGATAATAAACAAACATTTTTTCTTTGCCAGCTATCACATACTGAGTGAAAATCCAAAACTATTCCTGCAAGACTGTAATGAAATATCTTTGACACGGTGACGTGATGTAATTGTGAGCAGGAATTGATGTGCCCTGCCCAGGAGAGATTTGTGTTTCTGTTTACTCTTGCCGGGGTTGGTTGTCTTTTTACAGTGGGTGCTCTCCATGTGCCTTCAGACGCTCACGGTCTGGAGAGGCGGAGTTCTTTTTAACCCAACACCCAGCATGGTCTCCCTCTGACACCAGCCTTAATTAAAGTCTGCTGGTTGTAGTATTAGAACCAAAAGCTTCAACCCAAATTGCCTTGTGATGACCTGTGGCTTTTGTGTGGGTCAGAGCTTTGAGGAGCCTTTGCTGTAATATGAAGAATCAGTAGTAAACAAAAGCCTGGGTGTGCATCAGTCCTTTGAACCTGCTGAACTGTGAGCCTTGTTGAGCGTATCTTGTGGATGTTAGAGGGATGATGTCATGTTCTTTCTCTCTGTTTGTGTAGCTGGCGGAGGCCAGCGAGCTGCTACAGAAGGTCATACACTATGGCTCAGAGAAGACCAATCCAACCCAGTGGGATGTTGTCCTGAAGTCTCTTTTTTTAATTCTTGCTGTCACCAAATGATTGTATCATTTTTCATCATTTGTTCCTTTAATCTGTTTTAAGTTTTTTTTATCATGTTGAATGTCTTGTGGACCAATAACTCTAAATGACATTTCGGTTATTGATAAAAACAACAAAAAAACAAGAGTGTACACAGGTGTCACAGTCTGGTTGATAGTGTTCAGAGAAGACTCAATGTACAGTGTTGTGAAAAAGTATTCTCCCCTTACAAATTTCTTCTGCTTGTGCTTTTTTGTCACACTTAAATGTCTCAGACAATCAAACAAATATTAATGTCGGGCATCAGTTTACTCCACATTTTCTTTAAGATATCAACTGATATTATACAAGAAAAATAAAAACATTGTTTAGCTTTCTAGAAGAAAATCTGTACTGTTCAAATCAAACTAGTTCTTTAATTTTAATGATGCTGAAAATTTTGTCATTATTGCATAAAAATATTTGACATACTGTAACATAGTATTTATTTTATAACTTGACAATATCAAGGAAAAAATCTAACATGGTGTCCCAAAACATGCTTAATCTAGGCATAGTAAGTAACAAAATGCAAATTAATACAAATAGCTGGGAAAGACTGAAAGAAATTTCCCATGGGAAATACTTCAATAAACAGTTTTCTTTCTGTAGTCATCACCTGGCCAACATTTTTCTCCAATTACGAATAAATTTACTGTCCAAACGATGATCTTTCCTTTACAAATCTGTCACTGTAATATTAGGTTTAAAATAAATCTTATCTAAAAAAACAGTAATAATTACAGTTGATTTATGTTGATACATCACACTTTTTTGTCAGAGCACAGATGAGCTGCATCTTTGTCTCCCTCCTATGAAGTGATGTGAGATAGGTAAATAATACAATTGGAAAACATGAACACAGTAGCTCTGATCTTCGTTATTGCACAGGCAAAGTGAAGCTTATTTGCCAAAGTCAAGCAAAATATTCAGAATCCATAACATCAAGCATTTATAAGTTATGACTGTGGATAAAATGAAGGTGAACATCATTGGGTCTTCCTAAATGTGGTATCTCACTGGGCTGTGACTATTAACTGGTTGGCAAACAGCATTCACAAGAGTGTTTCCAAAATGTCTCCAAACATTTGTTGGGGGGGTTCTCAAATTTCTCATCTGGGCTGTAAAGGCTCACAGTCCTGTCACTTAAATTCTGAACATATTAAAAATAATAATTTGTGCAATATATTTCCTCTCTGAATACTTGCAGAGTTGTTGTGGGTGTCTCCAACCCGTCTCAACAGGGCTTGATCTGTATATGTCTCCTGCACCGGAGCTCTCTTCTGACAGGAAACATGTCCTGGTCTAAAACCACACTGATGATAAATAATTATTTAAAAAAAAAAACAGCTCCAGCTCCAAATTTGCTCCTGTCATAATTTCTAATCAAGTATATAAAAATAAAATATTATTTTTCAAAACGTGGCTGTGCAAAACATGACTCACTGGTCACTTGGTGGCAAACACTTAAAATTCAGTGAGACTTCAACTAAAAATCAGAACATTTTCTTACAATTTTGAGTAACCAACTAGTCTCCAACAGTGAAGTGCCACCTTAAATCTGTTCTTGTAGTGGGATTCCTGTTATAAAAGCTTAAAGGACCTTTCCTTTGATTAGCTATTTAAATAGCTTACTGATGCATTTTCTTATTCTAACATCTTTCACACATGCATGCTTTAAATGCTTGTTTTTGTTTCACTGGTTGCAATCATCAATATAAATTATTAAACAAATCTGATCATGAGAAGCCAAAGATCCAACAACAACAGCACCAAATGATATTTACAGCAGCAAAATGTGTGCCTTATCAGCTGAATTAACAGATTTTTTTAACTTATCATTTTCCCTGCTGTGTCACTAATAATAAGTAAATGACTTCAGAAACATTTTCAGGAAGGCCTTGTGTGCCCTCTGTTCTAATAAGAATAATTTTTCAGCCTCTTTCACTGCCATCTGTGGCCAAACAGCCAGTTGCAAAGCAAGGTTATAGTTTATTGTATATACAGTATATTTCAGACCTGTCTGCAGTGAAAGCATTAAATCTGTTCATCTATATAATGTTTGTATCACTTTGGAACAGGCAGGCTTTGGGTTACTGGGGCTCATCTGCAGGCAGAAACCTAGCTGTCTGGGCTAACCCCCCATTTGGGGGTCTGCATCTCCCCTCCCCTCACCACTCCCTGTAGTAGATGATCCCCTCACTGTTTGGAGTACACCTTTAAACAAGTTCAGGGCACTGGGTTTGTCTCCAACCAAACAATAATCTACAACAATAGGAGCATGTGACGTTGTCCATTTGCATGCAGAGGCCCGTGTCTGTCTGAACCACATAGAACCATGTGACAGCGTTGTGTTGATACGACACTGTTCCTGCCAGGTAGCAAAGAGAGGATACAAGACATTCAGGGTATGAAGATCTGTGTTAGTTATTCATTTTTCATCTTTTTTATTTTGTCAGCCTACTACTGTTTTTTGCTTCGTAGGCTGCTTGATGGGAGTGTCTCTACATCACATTCACTACTGTTTTCAGAGCTTCCTGCTGGTTGTCTTTCAGGAAAAACCCTTTGTCTGAGTGAACTCTCCACACAGAGTGCTGCTCCGAGTTGTTCTTCTCTGTATGGCTGTTTAGGATGAATAATCTCAAAATATGGGAATGTGTTTGTGTTTTGACAGCATTGACTTTGACTTTGTGTTGGCACAGAAAATGGTTTAGCTGTCTGAAAGATGTTTTTCCTCCTTTGTTATTATTACACTTAAATTTGCTTTTAATGCCAACATTATAATGATTTACCGTGGGGGACAGATGTAGAATTCTGTTTCGTGTGTGTGTTTTCTCACCCTTCAATGACTCTGGGACTAGGATCTTCCCTCTCCAAACATATTCCTCATTCATATGGAAATAAGGGCAGAGGAATCAACTTGATCTGGTCATGAATCAATGCCAGTGTTTGGACTGACCCTGAGCTGACTCAATGGCACTGGCTAGCCTCTGCAATCGGACCACAGAGCCAAGGGCCGAGCATATTTCAGCTGCAACACACACACACACACATATATCCTTATATACAACAAATGTATAAATAGATGATCCTAATTGTACTCAGATAGATTTGTGCATTTGTTAAAAAGAAGCAGACCCTGTTTTTCTGTCTGTCACACACACAGACGGCCTGCTGAATCCTTGATGGCAGCATCGCAGCAGAATTTGTTTCTTTTTTTTATTAACTCTCACTAATACTGTCCCCACAACCACCAAAACTAAATGGAGCTAGTTTATCTTTCAGTTAAAATGCAGACTTTAGGGGTTAATTAACTGTTTTATTCTTTCAAAAAGAAACAAATTACAGAATTTATTTGAATTAAATTATAAATTTGCAGTTTAGGAAAAAAAAATATCTTGAGTGTCTATATTTTATTACTGACTGCAGCTAAAAATATAATAATTTCTGCAAGAACAGAAAAAAAAAAATATTTAATTTATTATATAGCTTTTGTGTTTTATTATGAGTAAATAAATACTCTAACTGGAGTATTTCCATTCTGCATTCTCTCAGAGAAAATTGGATTAGGATAATCTAGTTTGACTGTGCTTTCTGTGAATTAATATCGTATTTGAGGAGTTGCATTTCTAATAAATTGTGAGCGTGTTTCCTTCCCGGGCTCCTCTGACACAATGGGCCTCACAGACCGAACTGCTGCTTTTGGATCTACCAGCAGGCTTCTATCAAACACGATTTGTCTTGGTGGATATGCTGGTTTTGTCCTCAGGGATTAGAGGCCCACCGCCACATATTCAAGCCTAGCCTGAGTTCCTCTGTCTTTTTATGCTCCTGCTAGAACTAGGCCTGTAGAAGTAGAATCATTTAGTAACATTTAAACATTTTTTTTTTGTTTGGTTTGTTCTTTTGCTTTTGTAATTACCATTTCAATTCAAGGCAAACAATTTACAGGAAAATACAAAATGGCATGCAGACAACTATTGGTGTGAATATATTTTTCAACTACATTAAAGCAAAATACAAAGGTATTCTGAATTTCTGAATATATATATATATATATATATACTATCTGTATATTATGCACTGTACTATTATATACTATTTTATTATTATTGTTTGTATGTATAATATGTGTGTATGTATGTATGTATATACATACATACATACATACATACATACATACATACATACATACATACATACATACATACATACATACATACATACATACATACATACATACATAAGTATATCCTCTCTGATGGATTGTTATTGTGTGTGTTTTTTAGATATAATTGTGATATTATTTAATTATCTTAATAAACATATTAAAAATATTTTTAATTAACAATATTGTGTTTAGATTTACTTGGTTTAGTTTGCTCTTTAAATTTCTCTGGTGGTTTGTGCTTTTATTTTGGAATTCATTGTTAGTGTTGAATAATACAAGCAAAAGTATTTTACGTTGTAGCTAAATACAGGCATCCAGTCGCAGGCAATAAAAAGAGCAATGTATTGAAAGAAGGCCGTGATATGTGTGTGTGTGTGTGTGTGTGTTTTGTCTCCCCATTTGCACTCATTGAAAAGACAAAGAGTTAGAGCAGCAGATGATGGGCTTGTTAACACACAGGCATTAGTGAATTAGTGTGTGCTGTTGGAAAAGGGGGATTGTGGGGGACACTCCTCTAGTGTTATGACAGGAGTCTTTTACAGACGATACACTCCACTCCAACACTACAAGTGTCCAGCTGCTGAATGGAGAGGATTTGTTGCTCTGCACTTGATTAAACAGCACTTTGAGGGGTGGTTATGTGGAGGAGCTGCTTTGTTCCATCCCACCTTTAGAAAGCTTTATGTTTGACTTTAAAACAGGAATCTTGAAACCGCAATTCTTTCTGACCAACACAGGAGCACCCTTTTATACACCTGATCACAGCATCAGATGGTTTGTGATCATGTCAAGTACTAGATTCCTTTGAATAAATTAGCTTTCTTGTTTGTTTCGCTAACTCATGCTTACGGTCATCATCAAATCTAATCAATTTAGTTATTATTTCAGGCAAAAGAAAAAGAACATATTATGAAGTTGTAATTAAAATGTTAGGATATTTCTCTAAAAACCAAAGGCAGTAAAATAAATGTAGCAGCTGACTCCAGGGGTTTTAGGAAATTATCATGGCCTCTGTGCTTTGAGCAGCAGCCTGTGGGCTTGACCTGAGGTGGTGGTGGTGAGGGACACGCCTTTGTGGCCCTCAAAAGGGACAACAGATCAGGAGCAGTGGTGTCTAAGTTAGTTCAAGTCAGACGAGTCTGTTGATATGGAAATTAGCTTGATTTGCATTTGCCCTCTATTAGAAATGAGATCCTAACCCAACAGAATACAACCGTTTTTGTTTTTTTTTTTTAATGCAATTTGTAACAGTGGAAATTCAGTCTGATTTTTTCCTCAAATGGATTTTATCTTTTGTTTGTAAGTTTTGTAAATTTATTATTTTTTTGTTAAAAGGGCTAACTTCTCCTGGGGCCTTTCAAACATACAATCCTAAAACATAAATTTATTCCTTTATTGTCTGTTTATGCACTAAACACTATTAGAGATGGTTTAAATTTCCAACAACTACAGTACATAAATTGTAATCTCTTTTTCTGTGCACATCCAACATATAAATGAACATTCATTGTTCAGATGTGCCGCCTGTGCTCACATTCACAAAATGCAGACTGGTTCAGTTCACTGGGGAAAAAAAAAATTTAATCAGAGAGGGTGGTTCGGAGCTCCTCACCTGTCTCAAACTTCTTTGTGTTTGCTTTGCTTTGCTACCTTGTAATGACACATGAGTGCTGCTGACACAGGGCTGCCGTCGCAGCACTCAGCATTCGGATGTCGCTGTTTTCAGGCAAGAAGATGTTGACGATGTTCCAGGGCAACATCTGCCAAAGCTGCTTGGTTCTGTGTGTCTCTGTAAGTGTGTGAATCAGAAACAACAAGCAGTGCAAAGAAATCCTTCCTCTGTTGTTGTTCTGAGGCAAATTTATGCTCTGCATTTTATTATTTTGTTGCACTCAGTTTAATTCTTGGGCAACATCTGTTTGGATGAGCAGTCCTGAATCTGTAAGACTGCAGAACTCAGGGTTCATTGGAGATAATGGGAAAATCACACAATTCATTCAAGAAATGAAAATTGCATTTTTATTTTTTTATAGGGAATTTGAGACAGATTGTGAAAAATATTCATATTTTTTAACAGGTTTACAGTGAAATAATGAAAACAAAAAAGGTACAAC
The DNA here is from genome assembly GCF_001649575.2 of Kryptolebias marmoratus. NCBI lineage: Eukaryota > Metazoa > Chordata > Actinopteri > Cyprinodontiformes > Rivulidae > Kryptolebias > Kryptolebias marmoratus. The sequence goes on from NC_051442.1 coordinate 27,536,160, forward strand.
TGGAAGCTTAGTGTTTGTCAGTGTGTTAAAGTTCCTATTTTTGAAAAATTTGTGCATTCATTTCAGCTGAGTTTCTTTATATTACACTCTTTATTTCAGGTATATTTTCTTGTGACAAACAACATTCATAATGTGCTTCAGATTTGATTAATTAGTTTTGTTTTGTGGGTATTTCCTTTTTCAGCTGAAGACTGCACATAAGCAACAATTTCAGAATCCCATTTTTTCTGTGTTTTACTCTTTATTTTTCTACTTTTGTTAAGCTGTATTAATATTATGAAATTATTAGTGTTTCCTAACCTTTCAAATTCTGAGCAATAATTGTAAAGATTTCTTTCTTAATGCTTTTAGAAATAGTTTTTCACATTACAGCTTAAAAAGCAATAAATATAAATGTTACAACACAAAAAAACATCTGCGTGATTGCAACAGTGTATTTGTGTTTGTTCCTAACATTTATTAGTAGATTATATAGTTTTGGAGCAGGGCTTGTGCCGTAGCCTGTTGGATCAGTGTTATTTAGATTTTTAAAGGTAGATCTTTTCTTTGCGGTGCGAGCAGCCTCGATTATTGTGTGAGCACAATGCCTTTGCGTTCCTACTTCACTGGTTCCTTTGCTTTCCTTCCTCTGGCTTTGAATTTGCTCGTTTTCTGCCCTGTTTTGTTTCCTTTCTGCCCCCTTAGATCCCCCTCTGCAAAAGTATCGTGTCACATGAAGCATGAAGGCTGTAACAGCCTCCCTTTACAGGCGCTGCTCTCTAAATCTGATGCTAAGTCGAATGTTTGCAACTTTTTATCAGATTTGATTTCTTTCTAATGTTTGTCTGCAGCACATATTATTTCAGGCTGTTTGAATACATTAGCTGTATTCTGACAGAAATCAGTCATGCACTTGTGGCCTTTTATAGAAAAAAAAATCAGGAATTTTCTTTCACAAAATTAAATGCAGAAAAACAGGTAATATCTGTCATCTTATTTTCTGATGTTTTTCTTTTTCCATAGTTAATACTAATTAGTAAAGAGAAAGAAGTGGGTGACAACCATTAAACAGTGTGAAATAAAAGAAGAAAATGAGTTTTGTTTATTAAATTAGACTGATCAAATTGTCACCTTTATCAGAGTGAATAGTATTGATATATTGACATTGATCATTTCACCTTCAACCAAAGCTATTATCAAAGCTCACGCGTCTCGCCTCGGCAGACGCTTGTCCATAATCTTTTAATGCAAGACGTCAGCGTGAGCACGCTCACCTCATTTTTACCATAACTGCTAAGATTTTTTCATCTATAATTAATCATTACAATCAAGTTGTTGTTGGGGACAAAATGTATGTATTTTAAATTTAAATAAATAATTATCTTAAAAATAAACTGTAAATAAATAATTTTTTATATATATTGTGTATATAATATTGATAATTTAAAATATCAATAATTAAGTTTCTAAACATACATTCTAATATCTATATATAATTGACTTTATGTAAATTATATGCGTTTATTAAATATATTAAATTAATGTATATATATATGTATATATGTATATATGTATATATATATATATGTACTTAATTCTTGATATTTCTAAATTGAATACGATTTTATAAGACAATAAATATTGTGTGAGTTTTTCTTAATCAAGCAACAATTTGTAGATACAAGTCTTGCCTATTTTTTTTAATAAAAAAAAGTTAAAGTATTGTACATAATTTGTGCAAATTTGTTTTTTGGATTTAGTTACCTTTTTTGCTTCACACATTTTAATATCTGTTAGCAGTTCATAGCCTGATTCATTATAGTTTAGAGATTTTTTTTTTTTTCATTTTCTTGCTTAGTTACATGATTTTAGGTTTTTGGACTTATCTAAAGTTTGATATGTTTTATATGTGTAAAACTGAAGAATTAAATTTTACACATAATAATAATTAAAAATTAAATGCATTATTTGAGATATTAGCTAAGAGATAAAAGGAACTATTTTTTTATATTCTTCACAAAATTTTAGGACACTTCAGGATTCAACCTAGCAGAAATTATTAAACACAAGTTAAGTTTTAAAAAATTACACTATTACAAGCAGTGTGAAGAGAAATTGTAGTTCTGGGCCTCAAACACAGACCTAAGAAGTGGGGGAGACAAAAGTGCTGGCTAAGCTATCCGTTTCACATACGCAGGGACAGAAGGTTCGATATTCATGCAATCAATGAATGAAAAGGCACAATGGCAAAATCGGACGGGCTCCTTTTCAAATCCACGTCTCCAATGTCCCCCCCCCCAGAGTCTGCAGTCGGCTGGGCTGCTGCTTTGGCAGGCAGAGAGAAAAAGGGAGAGAGAGAAGAGCAAGGGTTACATCAAGGCTGCTCCCTGGACCGTGCAAACAAGTCTAGACCGGTGACCTGTTCAATGGCTCCTTTTGAGGATCGGGGCAAGTTCGGTCAGAACGAGGAGAAAGGCAGGCGCAGCCCCCTTTCACCGGCCGAGCAGCTCACAGCCCGCGATCGACAGGAGGTAAGAAGGGCCGGGAGGCCAGGCATCTGCTTCCATGGTTACTGGCCGGGTATGGGGACCCTACTATTGAGGAAGCTCTGTTCTCATGCTCCCACAGAAGCAATGTCACGCATTTTAAAAATGCATCAGGCTGGGCCGAGGACCACATCCACCAGCGGTGTGGTTGCTCTTTGGGGAGGAGGGGGGGATAAAATGATCGCAAAGCAGGTTTTAGGAAGAAGAAAAGAGAAGTGGGGTTGGGTAGGGGTGTGGAGGGGGGCTTCTCGGGATTGGGGTGGCAGCATGTGCTAGAGAAAGAAAGAAATGTGTCACATGATCAGGGCAAATCCTAACTCAGAGTAAGATGCTTTTCTGCAATCTGCCAAGGTGTTTTCACATGTACTGGCTTTCACCTTAATGAAATTGTTTTGTTTTGTAGAATTTGGGGGCTTGCATGATTTATACTTTAAGGGAGCAAAGGTCAAGGTTTATGTAGTGAACGCCTTTGTGAGTAGATAGAAATCATGGTATTGAGGAGTCTTCCTTAAACAACATAAAAGGAGAAGGAAAGCAAAGGAAACTGAATTTTCTTTTATTAGATCAGTTGTAGCTATGTGCACATATGTGTCACATTAACAGAATGTGTGCATGGGTATTGGATTGCATGTCAGTTAAACAAGGAGTTGCATCTATCTGTTTGTTTGTTGATTTGTTTGTGTTTGGATACAAGCTGTGTATGTGTGAGCCCATGTGAGTTGAGTTGAATGGGATGCTTTTGGCTTTTCTTCATGAAGGAGGGGAGTGATGGAACGTTGAATTTGGTCGCGCAGCTGACGCCGTTACCCCCTAACACACTCCAAACAGAGCAGACAGATGGCCGGCCCTGAGGACGGGCTTGGGGCGTTTGGAATTGCTCTGAGACCGTGGGAAAGTCTTTGGCTGACTTCACCTGCTCGGGGAACCGATGTGGCTGGATTAAACAGCAATGAAAGAAGTGAGAAATTAGAACTAACAAGAGCAGCGGCATACAAGGTTTTGTAGAGGCTGTGAGCATTTTTCTCTTATTGTTGGAACAGAGAGCCGTAGAATTTTTTTTTAGTTTAAAGTTGTTGTTTTTTTTGAGAGAGACATTAAATATGTGTGTGTGGAAAAAGAAACAGAGTGGATGGGTTCATTCTGTTTTTACTTTAGATTTCTGTGTAATCCTAATTGGTACCAGTTGATCCTCAGTTTGTTGGGACATTAGACAAGATGTTCAACCATCTCTGCTTTTGATTATCTTTTGTCTCTGAGAGACTGCCATTGTGTCCATGCTTTGATTTATTCTTATTAAAGAAGAATGGGGCTGTTTGTAAAGCTTTCATCCGACTGATGCTAAGATGCATGCTCACTTTAGGTTCATTCTCAGGAGAAACAGAGGGCTGCGCATTTAATGGGTCATTAATTATGCATTTTAAGTGTGATGGATTACCTGCACAGAATCGTTGTCTTTAGCTCATTTCACTGTGAGTGTTGGAATTTAGAAAGAAGCAACATGAAAGTTCACTGATGGGTGAGAAACTCACATTTCAAATCACACAAATGGAATATCCAAAATGAAAATCACACTTGAAAATGGGATGATGTATATAACGATCAGGTGACTCCATCCAGCACTATCAGTTGCATTTCGTTGCTCAGATATTCACTTTATATTCTGATTGATTTGTGATCTTGATTTTTAAACTGGAAACAGCTTTAACCACATCATCACTTTTTGCTGAGAGTGAAAGGGCAATAATAACTTTGCCCATGTCTGTGTTTTTGTTTCTCTGCGTTTGTCAAAGCAAAACATCTCATGAGCCACTGGACATATTTTAATGAAACCTTCCGAAGGTAATCACTGATTGTACATCTACCACTAATTGATCTTAAAAGAAAAACATTAAACTGTCTAAAACTCAGTCAGTTTTACAGTTATGAAGCTAAAATCTGATGTGGTAGTAGCTAAAAGTTTTCCTTAATACATACTCTTAGTGCTAAAAGATCTCACAATATTGCATTAGATCTCACATAACATCATTTCAACCTGGAGAGACTCACACGGGAGATGGAGACAATTAGAGTGTTTTATTGGCTGTAGGTCTTTGGCGCTTGGGCCCCGGCAGAAGACGAGTTTGCAGAGAATCACAGTGAGCTTAAATGATCGACATAGGGTGAGAGTTTCGGGTAGTCTTCCCTCAAAAAGGGTGCCGGGGCTGAGCTGAGGCAAGAAGGAAGGGAGAGTGGAGTGTGAGATGGAGGAGACGAAGGGTTGGGGAGAAGGCGAAGAAGGGGTTGACGAGTAGGAAAAGAGAAGCTGGAGAAGCAGGCTGAAAGGAGTGAATGGCTGCCGCCGCTAAGAGGCCTGCAAAGGGCTGCTGCCGCTAAGACACCCGCGAAGGGCTGCCACTGCTAAGACGCCCGCGAAGGGCTGCCGCTGCTAAGACGCCCGCGAAGGGCTGCCACTGCTACTAGGAGGCCCGCGAAGGGCTGCTGCTGCTGCCGCCGCTAGGAGGCCCGCGGAGGGCTGCTGCTGCTAGGGGGCTGGAAAGGGCTGGATTTGGAATGGGCGATGAAGGACAGAGACGAAGAACACCACCACCAGTTAGTGCCGTGAGAGCTTACCTGTAAGCTGAGTGAGCATTGAGTGGCTAGCAAGGACAGGAGGTCCAGGCGGATGTAGGAGGTGGAGGCCGACGAAAACCAGCGACCGAGCTGCTGAAGCCAAAGGGACGCCCTGAGAAGCTGCGGAAGTGGCTGTCCCTATTCGGAAGGAGTGTTCGGAGAATTGAAGAGGAGGAAGGCCGCCTAAGGCTAAGGTTTTCCTAAGGGCCCTAAGGATCCAAGCTGCGGTCATGGGGATTTAACAGCTGCGCAGAATTTAGCGAATGATTGCCAAGCGAGAGAGTAGGACTTACGGGTGGAAAGGGCGAGACCTGGAAGAACCCCCCCAAAACCAGAGGATGGGGCGGCGACCATAAGGAACTGCAAAGAGTTGGCTGAAAGGACAACAACCTAGTAGAAAAAGAAATGCCATTCCAGACGGACAGCAATCTGGACTGGAATTAGGGGTTGGATCCGCGAAGGCTCATGGAGGGGTTCGACCGGTGGGGGCAGACGTATTTTGAGTGGGCTTCCTTGCAATGGCTACACGAATGGAAAAACGCATGGTTAGGGGAGGAGCAAATGCTGAGGTTAAAATTATTACAAATGGGGGTATTATTAAGTGCGTCCCTTTTCCAGCCGTGGCGGTCCAAGGACTGGATGCCAGAGCAAGGAGGGGCTGGTCAAAGGAACGGAGAAGGCTGGCTAAATGGGAGAGAGGGGCATAGGGCGCTATGATGGCCGACGGCCGAGCATGAGAGACACTGGGTAGCGTGGGTCAACATGACCAGCAGTTCGGTGAGCAGGACAGACCACACCAAGCGGATCCCTGACAAGGACAGAACAGAAGCGGCATTAGAGGAAAGCCTTATGGTACTGATAAAAGAGAGAACAGCCATATTTGAGGTGGAGATCGGCAATTAGGGCGAGAAAGGAGACTAGTTCGACCCAACGCTCAGGGTAGACAGAACAGATAATGTTTCTGAAGACCCCGAAAGCAGCCAGGAATTCGCCGATGGATAGGTCCCGGATGAGACGGGGATTGGCTAAGTGAAACACAGCGGTGCAATCGGACGGGGAAGCGACCTGCCGGTCGACGACAACAGAGGGGAGTACCAGGGAGACCAAATTAATGTGCTGCTCCTGCGGAATATTGGAGCGAAGGCTGGGGTAGACATGGGCCTGAGCAGGCACGTACAGTCGGCCTAGGCGGGGAGAGCATAAACGAGACACGTAGAGAAAGGGGAGGGAAAAGCGGAATAGATATGCCACTTTTATACGGGCTCCAATTCAGAAGTCCCGGTCTACCAGTGGCGGGCGTTGCATTTCACACTTAGGCCTTCAGTGATGTCCAACTTAGACAATAAATACCTTTCATTATGCCATCATTCAAAACACCAGGATTGGAGAGTAGTTAGAAACACACTTAAGCACTACTTGGCATTGCATCATCTCAGTTGTGAACAAAATGGGCTATTATCCGGCGCATTTTAAAAATCAACAAACCTGCATCAGCAATTAAAACAAATCTGGGATGCTACTGTCAAAACTAAATAGAATAGAATAAAATAAAATAAATAAAATGTTTGCACTCACCAAAACAGCTGTTCCCCAAAACACTTATTTCAACACAAAATCCGCTACCGAAACTTGGTGCCAGTTGTGTAAACAACGGAAGCGCTATGGACAACTTTGGCCCTACTTTGTTGCTGTTAAACTTATGGGGATTCTCCTGAGACTTCAGGAAGAGAGGCACAGTGGAAGAAATGCTGTGGATGACGCGATTGTTACACGGAGTAGGACAGCTGTTATCTGCCGGAGATTTCAGGCTTTACAGTGCCTTCAGCTGAGGGACAGACTGCAAAAATGTTGCAGGGTAAGCTAATGCTGTTGTTTATATTCCTACCGTTCGCTCTTTATGCTTACATCTGGTCACACCCACGACCAATGAGTGAACAGGAGCTAAGCTTGCACCACCCATGAAAGCAGGGCCGACCTGGCTGGCCCTACTCCAAAGCAAAAACCAAACAGGGACTGGCCTAGAAAAAATGCCGGCGGAAACGCGTGCAAAGTAAGCAAAACAGAGCAGAGCCGGGACCCCTAGAGCCTGTACGAAAAGGGGATCAGAGAAATGGAAAAGACAGGGAGCACCACATCTTACCCTAAGATGGGCCATGACAGGCATCAGTGAGGGAGAACGCCCCGGGGAGGAGCTGGGAGGTGGGCGGGCCTGGCGGAGTCGAAGTGGAAGGCCGGGCGGAGGCGGTAAGGCTGACAGTGCAGTCTAGTTGCAGACAGAGCGGTGGAGGACGTCCATAGAGGAGATGAGATCCATGGCGAGCTGCTTAGTGGGGAGGGGGCAACTCCGGAGGTTTAGGCTGACGGAGAGGCTGCTGAAGCGGGAGCATCGAGGCAGCCCCTGGCAAAGGAAGGCCCTGAAGCCGGAGCGGGGGCGCTGGAGGAGTCGGGGCGGCCCTGGAGATGTTTAGCTGGAGGAGGTGACTTCTTCCTGATTCAGGTAGACTAACTCCCCTGGACTGGAGGAGAGTCGAGGGAGAGCAGGGAATGGGACGAGAAGCGGGCCGGGCGCTCCTTCGATGGGGAGGGGCTTGGTAACGATGTCGTAAATGGGAACGAACAAGTGCGGAAGAACACGAAACTTGGCTGGCGAACAGGAGGAGCCGAGAACGGGGAACCTTATATCCCAAATCTGGATGCTGATTGGCTGCTGCAGGCGAGGATCTGCGATGAGTGATGCTGGACAGCTGAGGTGAGTCTGCCAAGTTGAAATTACGGCGAGCCTTCACTTACAAAGTTTGACCAAAACAGTTACAACTTTGTCCCTTCTCATTATAAGATGATCTTGGTATGTAAGACATTAATTTAGTCATAAATGCTAGGCCTTTAATTTTAAATGTTTTTAATATTTTAATGACGTGTTGTGGGAACATTATTCTACGCAGTTACTCCCATACCCCCACACTGCAAATAAAAGCAGAAAAAAGTAAATACACTGTATGTGTGTGTCTTTTTGCTACTTTGCACACTCATTTCATTCATATCTAAAAAAATGCCTTTGTTCATTAGAAAATAATCACCTACAAACCATTTTAGGTGTTAAGTTGAATCATAACAAGAGCCCTCGATCTTTACTGAGTGTGATTCACTTAACAAATGATTCTGACTAGAAAAAGTTGAGTATGTTGGAGTTCAATTTGGGTACAAGTCAAGTGCTCTCCATCTGAGAAGAGAATGCTGGGTAGAGGGGGCTGTGCAGACCAATCTGCAAAGTCAGTGTCAATCAGGGTTTGAAATGATATGTGAACTGATCTCTGCAAAGAGAAATTGAGTGGTAAAACACTGTACATTTCAAACTCAGCCAGAACTTGCCTGTTCACATAGATAAAGTTTATACAGTTTGAAATACATGTACACTGAATTTGCTGCAAGTTCTGCCAATAATGATAGAGTAGCGTAAAGAAGAATTTAAAAGACATTTTGTTACTGCATTTTCCTCTCTGCTCAGGTTACAGTAGATACAATGGTCCAACTTTTTTTCTTCTAATTATATATATGTGAACTCTTCTTGGCTGTATCCTGTCTGAATGTGAGAAGAGTAAGAAAACACATTTTCTCTATAACTACAGAGCTGTTTGGCTGTGATGGAGCTGCTCTCTGACAGCAGACAAACACTAATTGGGTTACTGGAGCTGGTTCCGATTTCTGCTCTGGCCTCGCTGACCTGTTCACATCATGGTTTATTTTTACAGTGGTAATTTGCCATTGGCTGTATGGTTTAGTATTTGAGGCCCATATCATTAATCATGGAGGGCATTACTGCAGCATAATTATACTTATTCTCTGTGAGCCAGCAACATTTCCCCAAATATGTGCTTTTTATCTTTATAACACGAACAGTTGTGAGAAAGAAAAAAAAACTACAAAGGATGCTCAACGCAACTGTAAATGTGAGACTCTTCAGCCTTAATTACTAAGAAATCGTATATTTGTGTGCACTCAAAGAGTCTTAAGAGTGAAATATACTGTTTAAGTGGGTCAAAGGTTCTTGTCCTTTTTAGGCCCGAGCAGCGACAGCGCTGCGAAGGCCTATTGGATCTGCTATGTTTATTATTATTATTATTATTAGGCCCGAGCAGCGACAGCGCTGCGAAGGCCTATTGTATTTCGTGGAATTCTTATTATTATTCTTTTGGCTCCGAGATCGCAAATTTGGAGGCCTTAGCATATTCAAAAACTCACCAAACTTCACCGAAAGCTGTCCCCCGTGTGAAATCGCGTGATTTTAATGTAATCGAAAGTGGGCGAGGCCAAACTGCTCCACAGCGCCCCCTAACGTGAGATAGGACGAACCGTCAGTCGTAGAGGCCTGGAACCTTGCATGTAAGTAGAACACCCCAAATGACGAAAAAAAGTCTTTTGAAGGTATGCCCTAAAATGTACAGGAAGGCGGCCATCTTGGGTCAAAGGGCAAATTTTGGCCGTTTTTGACATTTGTACACCTCGAACTTTAACGAACTCAACCCAACAGAAATGCAGTGCCATATTTGGTGGGCGTGGCCTAAATCCTCCACAGCGCCCCCTAGAAAACTTTAAAAAAGCAGCCCCAAGTCATGCTTTTACTGACAATCATGAAACTTGGTACACATGTGTAACATATT
>NC_051442.1:27546985-27551388 GCF_001649575.2 Kryptolebias marmoratus
AAGGCAATTTGGGACATTTGCTGTAAAAGCCACCTAGTGGACGGTGCAGGAAAGGCGCGAGAGCATAGACTGCGGTCGCCAGAGCTCCCGCGATTGCAAGAGCTCCCGCGGTCGCAAGGCCGGAGCGGAGCTGAGCTGCGACGGCCGCCCAACGCTGCGAGGGCCGCCCAACGCTGCTTGCAGCTTTAATTTAAATTGTATCTCTAGAGAATGGACGAGATGGATAACTGTGCTGGTGCAGATTCTCAGTCATCCAGGACATAGCAAATCCAAAAACAAAAGTTTAGTTCCAAGTTCATGCATTTCAAAGCTTGGAACTCCACAATCTCCAATTTTGAACTGAGAAATCTTCCTGAATGGGAAACGAAATGTCTTCAACTCCAGTTGCTCTGTTTTTTAAAACATTTTTTAATGGACAACTACAATATAATGGTGTTGATTGACTAGACTGTATCAATCAAATCTTTGGACTAAGACCATAAATAACCTTAAAAACTAAAAAAAAAGAACCTTAATGGGTTAAAAAAAAAAAACAGGTAGCCAATGCAGAGACTTCAAAATAAGTGCGCTGTATCATCTTCTTAAAGAACGTTGTTTGCAAGAGCTTAAAAAGGAGAAAACAAAAAGTGAAACTGCAAACACCGCATGAAACAATTGAAAGTGTGTTCCAGGAGGACATGAGTGCATTGGAATTAGTGACAGGGCTGTGTAACCCCTTTAAGATCATTATTTCACACAAAAAGCACCCCTGGGGTGTGTGACACACTTCTGAATGGGCTCTTCCATGGGATTTAACTGGTTAACAGCAGACAACGAGAATTGGGACCATCTAGCCCAGTAGGGGAGACCCCTGTGGAAACATCAGGCTGCTGTCCCATCCTGTGTGCTTCTCCTGCTATCAAGAATGATTGACATGCTCAGTAAGTCTGCATGACATTGGTCTGAGAGGCAACACTTGTTGTTTTCTACCAGGACACATTTTTACAGAATTAGTATAACACAACTAGTTGTATGTTATATGGATGATCTTTCAAAAATTACTATATTTATATTTCATTCTATAATTCCAAATAGATAGTCATGAACTTTAGAAAGTGGCCTGACTTGTTACCCTAAACCGGTGGTTATCAAACTTTTCATGCTACACCTACTTTAATCCTCTTCACACTCGTTAATCAGTCCCTCCAACAAGTTGCCATGTTGGGACCTGAATTCTTTCCTTGCAAATTTTGCTCAGATTTGCAGTTTTGGCTAATCATCTTAGAACCCTAGTTACACTTCTTGGAATTTGAGCCTGCAAGTTTAAAACATGTTTAATGCCAGAAAACTTGACAAGACATTTGCTGACAAATTTTACAGTAAAAATTGGTGCAATTCATTTTCTTAAAGCAGGGGTGTCCAATCCTGGTCCTCTAGGGCCACTATCCTGCATGTTTTACTTGTTTCCCTGCTCCAACACACCTGATTCAGTGGTTAAATTACCTCTTCATGTTCTACAGAAGCCTGTTAATCACACACTGATTCAAATCAGGTGTTTAGCACTAAAGATACTAGTAACCAGGGGTGGAAATTAGCACCCGCCACCGGCCAAATGTGGGTAAATATTTGAAGTGGCGGGTGAATTTGATCAACACACACGCCACTGTGGCGGGTTGGCAATTTGAACAGAAAAGGTGTTATTTGTTCTCCTGAAATATAGGGGGCCGTAATGTGCTCGAGTTGCTGCTGTTACGTCGACCCGCGTTCCCCCATCAGATACGGTTCCCCTGCGTCTCCGCGCGTTCATGTTCAACGCTCGTAACCGCCGCGCTGTGCTCGCGCTGCAAGGGAACTACGGAGACCGTGAAAGGTNGCCACTGTGGCGGGTTGGCAATTTGAACTGAAAAGGTGTTATTTGTCCTCTTGACATATAGGGGGCAGCAATGTGCTCGAGTTGCTGCTGTTACGTCGAGCCCCGTTCCCCCATCAGATACGGTTCCCCCTGCGTCTCCGTAAATAATGACTTATCTATGAACAGAATTGTTTAGAGGGGCAAATATTTCGCATTAAAAAAACAAAAAAAAACATCATTCTTTTAGTAATAAAATGTGCTAATATTATCATAATACAGAGGAATAAACACAGTTAAGGACTTGTTGGTAAATTGTTTTTTTCCTATGTTTTAGAGGGGGAACCGATTATTTCAGACGGCTGAAATATTTGGTTCCCCCTTGGTAACTTTTGCAGAAAAAAAAACAAATGTCTCCAAATTCACAGGAGTTGTTGTCCATGATGAGAGAAATAAACACAGTTAAGGACTTTTTGGTAAATTAACTGGTTGTTGTTGTAAAATTAATTATCTAAATAACATTTGACCCGAAAAAACCCGAGAAAACCCGCTTAAAAATATTACAACAGTTCACTGTAAACCCATATGATGGACTCGATCCACTACAGATTACATGCAGTCTAACACCAATTAGGTGTTGTGATGAGAAGCTATTTTATTTTCTGTTTTTCAAGAGTAGTCAGCTTGTAGGGCACCACAACTGCTTCCACCCGCGTCAATCATCATCATCATATGAAATAACTTTTTGTCACAACAAAAAATAGTGGCTGGTAAAATATTTGAGTGGCTGGTAAAAAAAATTTAATTTCCACCCCTGCTACTAACCATGACAGAGGCCGTTGCATCTAAACATACTGCAGGTGATGAAAGACACAAAGTAGGTTTAATTAAAATCTGTGTTTATAGAAAATGTACAGACAGATAAATTACTGTACTGCACTCTTTACATTAATAAAAAAAAACTGACAAATTAAAATAAATTGAAACTGACAAAAATAATAAAAAGAAAAAATTACAGAAAGTCAATAATGAAAATTAGTTTGCTTTTGAATTTTAGTTCAACAGAAATATTTAAAAATAAACCAATAAAACTGCCCTTTAAAAAAGCATGGTACCCTTAAAACTAATTTGCCCATAGGGACATGTTAAACTGGTGTGTCCTGTAGTTAACATCAGAGGTGTCTTCAATCTTGTAATCAGTCAGCCTGAACATTTAAATGGTGAAAGGTAGTCATTGTGATGTTTGGTATCATGGTGTGCACCACACTGCAAATGGAGCACAGAAAGCTAAAGACAGAATTGTCTCAGAAGTTTAGAAAGATAATTATTGAGCAGCATGTTGTAGATAAAGACTATAAAACCATCTCCAAGCAGCTGGATGTTCCTGTGACTCCAGCTGCACAGATTATTCAGAAGTTTAAGGTCTACAGGCAGGATTTCCCCCAGAAAAGAGGCTAAGCCTGGTGGTAGGTGGACAATCGCCGGCTGATTGTCGGCTGACCATGATTTAATTAAAAAATAAATAAAATTAATAACGTTGACAGGAAAGTAAAAAATATGGCTATTTATTATGTGATATTTTAAGATATTTGTGTCAAATATTGATACAACTACAGTTTTACAAAAAGGCACTTTTAAAATACTTCTTTAAACAAAAATACAATTAAAATAAATACACATTGTTTGCACCTAATTTGAATCCTAATTTAAGTCACATTTACAAATAAATAAATTAACATTAATGAAAAAGTGCAAACAGGGCACCAACACATATCTCATGTCAAGGCCAATGAATAACAACAGAGAACATCAGAGACCTTCACTGTTAAAAAAGGATAAGTTACTGTGTGTCATATTTTCACTAAGTAGAAAACATGCTTACCATATTCAATCTTGTAAAGCCACCTGCTGAATTTCGGATTCTCATGCAGAGGAGAAACACATGAGCTCACACAATATTTTAGGAGTCAGGGTTAACAATGTTCTGGGTAACTTACCAGTTATGTTGCATTTGCTAAAAACTATAATAACTATAAATAATATTTAAACATTTTTGTTGATGTATATTTTTGTTTACATTTAGAATGGTGTTTTAAGAAACAGCTTATATACATTTGGTGTTGGTGCTGCTGGGTGGTAATGTTTAGGCCCCCCCAATGTTTAGGCCTGGCAAGGTCTATTTGGGGGTTCTGGAGAGGAGGGTCCGTCGGATAGTCAAACCTCGGATTCAGGAAGAGCAGTGTGGTTTTCGTCCTGGTCGTGGAACACTGGACCAGCGCTATACCCTCAGCAGGGTCCTTGAGGGTGCATGGGAGTTCTCCCAACTAGTCTACATGTGTTTTGTGGACTTGGAGAAGGCATTCGACCGTGTCCCTCGGGGAGTCTTGTAGTACTCCAGGAGTATGAGGTACCAGGCCCTTTGATACCGGCTGTTAGGTCCCTTTATGACCGGTGTCAGAGCTTGGTCCGCATTGCCGGCAGTAAGTCGGACTCGTTTCCGGTGAGAGTTGGACTCTGCCAAGGTTGCCCTTTGTCACCGATTCTGTTCATAATGTTTATGGACAGAATTTCTAGG
>NC_051442.1:27552174-27555515 GCF_001649575.2 Kryptolebias marmoratus
GCTGGAGAGACTATGTTTCTCAGCTGGCCTGGGAACGCCTTGGGATTCCCCCGGAGGAGCTGGCCCAAGTGGCTGGGGAGAGGGAAGTCTGGGTCTCCCTGCTTAGGCTGCTACCTCCAGAACCCGACCCCAGATAAACTGAAGAAAATGGATGGATGGATAGATGGATGGATATAATTCACACTCAATATGTTTTTCATATAATGTAATATAATAATAGTTGTAACAAAAACACCTTCTATATTTTTATTTAGAACTGATTTTTGTAGTATTCTGTGCAGCAGTTAAGTATTTTTCATGACATTTGATTGATCAAAACAATTTGTACATAGTCCCGAATCCACTGGAGTGATAATGTCGTATGGTGCTTATTTTTCTTGCCCACCTGCCTGTGTGTCTTTGTATATTTGTTTTTCTGTACCATTCACAAAATATCTCATAAACCACTGAAAGGAGTTCAGTAAAACTCACAAAAAGTAATTATTGAATGTACATCTCCAGTGTATGGAGTTAATTCAGTTCAAGATGACTGCCACAGCTAATCGACCTTAGCCTACACAAAAAATTATTATAACTCAACCAGTTTTACAAAAAATGAGGTAAAATTTGGTGTGGTAGCAGCTGACAATTTTTCACAACACATACTAACACATCATTCAAGATATCACATGAGACTGCTAATGTTGTTTTCAAGGTTTGACCAAAACAGCTACCACCTAGACATGTCTATAGAAAAGACTACCTTAATATGAAAGGAGGTGGGCAATATGTATTTCTTCAAGGAATACTAGGCCTTTAATTTCTTTGTTGTTTTTGTTGTGTTGCTGGAACAAGCTGAAAGGCTACAGTAGTAATTAAGCAGAAGGCTGAGCTGGACACACAATAAAAGATTCCAGGACGAAGGTGCCACATAGTCTGAATCCATTTTACTGGCTGTTTGAATTAATTTGAAAATGCTCAGGTCAATTAAGGAGGTGCATTCCTCTGGCTGTGTCTAATGTCATATCCATTGATCTATAGAGGTTACTTTATGCGCTCATGTGTAGGATACATTTATGTTTCTGAAACTCTGCCTTTTGGAATTCATTAGGTATTGATTCTTTTTAATGACGATAAAAGCATGGTCTGGTGGTGGCATTGTCTAGAGCCAGGTAATCAATTCAGTGCCATATACCAAAACAGATGCTCTTTTACTTTGTTATTATTTACTGACATTTGATACTCCAGAAAAGAAAAATCACTAATATTGCTAACTCACAGTGACTTAAAATTCAACAGTTGTTACCCCAAATATAGGCTCTGTTAGAAATAGATTTTTTTTTTTTTGTGGAAATCTTAGCAGAAATACTTGAGTATGGTTAATGAAGGTTTTTTTTTTCCTTTGTATTGAGGAGTTTGTGGTGCGGTTGTCTCTTTGCAGCCTCTTCCTCTCTCCTCTTTACAAGCTAATTCTTGCAACCCTCCCTGCTCACTGATTGGCCAACGGTTAGTCAGCTGCAGCCAATAAGATGTGATGAAAATCAGAGTCGCTTGTCTGGTGCTAGGCAGCAGCATCAACAGACAGGTGGGTCAGGCAAAGGCAGTCGCGAACTGCTGGCAGCTCGGCAAAATGGTATTAGGTTTTGAAGCAATATTACTGTCACAGGGCGGTGTTTCTACAGTCATACAGAGTTAAAGTCATGTTTGTGAGCATCAGCAGCTACCCTACCTTCTACCTTCGGCATCATTAAAATACTAATGGGAAAATGCAGTGTCTGGTGGAAACAGAAAACTTAAAGTATCTAAATTTACCTTCCTTTAGAGCAGGGGTGTTTTACTTGTTTCCCTGCTCCAACACACCTGATTCAGTGGTAAAATTACCTCTTCTTGTTCTACAGAAGCCTGTTAATCACCCATTGATTCAAATCAGGTGTGTGGACACCCCTGCTTTAGAGCTTTGTCTGCCATTATATATTGTTCTGGTAAAGATAACCCCTTTTCTGTCACATTGTTGTTGTTTTTTTGTTTTTTTTGGCAATCAAATGAGCATTAGAATATTATTGTAAATCTCAGTTGAGTCTAATTTTTGGATTATGTTGTTTTCCTTATGTGTCTTTGTAACATGGATGTTGAAATCAGGGAATATTATTAAACATTTTGCGAAGATTGACATCTATACAATGCAGCTTTTATTCTACCATTTCTTTCCACACAGACAAAACATGCATGTTATGGATTATCAGGTTAAAAAGTCTGTCTGATTTTTTTTTATCCCTGTCTGCTTCTTAATGCTATATTCCATTCCCAGGGGAAGCCTTTTAACCCCTTTCTTATTTGACCTTTGACCCTGGCCTCGTGCCTGCCATGATATGAAATGATCCTTTCTGTGTGAAGATGCTGTGGAGCTGGACTATGTTTAACGCAGATGGAGCAGATGAGAGGCTCAGGTGGCTGCATCATGGTCATCATGTTTGGAGGTCTAATTTGGCTCAATATCTGTAAAATTAATTGAGTTATTAAAATGAGTTATAGCTATGTTTGTTTCCTGAGGTCAATTAGCTGTAATGGACACATTGAATGGGGTTGACTTCAATACTTAACTAGTTTTACAGATATATTCAATCACCTTGGAAAACTGCATTCTAGGTCATGCACATTATTTTATTATCCCCCATTGCCGAAGGCCAAAGCACAGCGGTAATATTTTTACTTTTGCCTGTGACTGTGTATTCCGTTCATTTGTCTGTACCGTCAGTAAATTATCTCATGAACAACTTAAAAGATTTTAATAAATCTTTCAAGAAGTAATCACTGGATGTACATCTATAACTGATTGTTTGGTGTTAATTAGTTTCAAGATGGCTGCCACAGCTAAGCTAATCCACATTACCCAGTAGAAAAATGGCTACAACTAAGCCAGTTTTACAGTTATTAAGTCTTAATTCCATGTGGTAGCAGCTTTGAGTTATTTTCAGCTCATACTTTGATGGTGACATCTCGCGGTATAGCATTGGATCGCACATAATTTTATTTTTAATAATGACTTCAACTCCATAATTTCTCATCATAAGATGAAATAGCAGACGATACACATTCCTCCAAGGAATGGTACGACTTAAAATATTCTTTTGATTTTAGTCTAAATGTTGTTTATTTATAGTAAAATCAATTTGTATTGCTTTGTAAACTGTTTTTTTTTTTCCTCTCCCTGGGCTGCCACCTTATCGTGGTGGAGGGGTTTGAGTGTCCCAATGATCCTAGGAGCTATGCTGTCAGGGGCTTCATGCCCCTAGTAGGGTCACCCAAGGCAGACAGGTCCTAGGTGAGGGGCCAGACGAAGTGCAGCCCAAAGACCCCTTATG